>NC_041030.1:23809095-23826595 GCF_900634625.1 Parambassis ranga
TGATGATACAGCCGGCAGGAGGTCGCAGCAATGAGGCGTCTAAAAGCAGCAGGCTGCACTAATACAGACACACACTGATGGTCCTCTGCTGGAGCCTCGCCACAGGGACACACGGGGACGTCCACAGGGACACAGAGACACACTGTCCACCCATATGTGGAGTCTCTGTGATCACTGCCAGCTGAGGAGCAGAGCGGGGCAGAGCTCGTGGCCCCGGGCCGGGACGGCAGGTGGAGCCTCTGTCTGCAGTGGACGTCTCTTTTGGAGGACATTTACAGCGACGCTTTCACTTTGGAGGCTTTTATTGTGAAATGGTTCCAGACCATGTAGTGCCAACGCTGTGGTTTCTGTTTCCATGACATCACCTGTTTCAGGCAGGAGCAGCCGTCCACATACTTTTGGTCGTCTGTCTCCTGCAGCTCAGATGGAGTTTCAATGCATCTTATTGCAGAGCCCAGCAGGGGAGTGGGGGGTGGGGGGGTTAAAGACTGAGCATTAGAGTCAAATGGTCCGTGAAGTGACAGATTTGCCTTGGTGTGTGTGTGTGTGTGTGTGTGTGTGTGTGTGTGTGTGTGTGTGTGCGTGCGTGCGTGCGTGTGCGTGTGTGTATGTGTGTGAGGTCTAATCATGTGGATAATTTGCTGTTTTTTCGCTGTTATTGAACGTGGATCGTGTCCGACAGCAGGGTCCCGTCAGTCTGACCTGCTGCTGATCAGGTGGGCGGAGCCTGTGTCAGCCTGTGAGGAGCAGGTCTCTTCACCGAGCACCCCCACAGATCAGACTCTGACACTGAGTGTGTGACTCCATCAGCTGGGTGTTGCAGCAGCTTCATGTGATCTGCCTCCAGCGGTGGATGCTGCACTGTAAACAATCACCATGGCGACGGCCAGCCTGCGTAGGTGAGCCTCTGCGGTGAGGCCGTCAGGCTCAGCCGCAGCAGCCGCATCCAGGCAGCTCTGCGCCGCCGCTGAGCCGCAAGGACTCCTCTTCCTCCTCTTCACTGTCTGCGGCTCGTCTCAGCAGCCTGACACCGAGCTGTGAGGGGTTTATATATATGTGTATATATATATATATATATATATATACACATATATATATATTTAAAAACAGATTTTCTTTGCTATCTCTACACCTCATTTAATGTGAGGAAACATATTACATAAATATATAACCTCAGAAGTCTTTATCTCAAAATTGTGTTTCTGCAAAAATCACAAATTGAATAAAAACATAATGATGATGGGTTTATATACACACACACACACACATATATATATACATGTATATACACATATACATATATATACACATTATTTTAAAAATAAAAAAAATCAAATATATACATATACATATATATATACATGTATATATATGTATTCATATATATATACATATATATATATGAATACATATATATACATGTATATATATGTATTCATATATATATATGTATATATATACGTTATTTTAAAAATAAAAAAAATTTGTATATGTACATATATACATGTATATATATGTGTATGTGTGTGTATATAAACCCATCATCATTATGTTTTTATTCAATTTGTGATTTTTGCAGAAACACAATTTTGAGATAAAGACTTCTGAGGTTATATATTTATGTAATAAGTTTCCTCACATTAAATGAGGTGTAGAGATAGCAAAGAAAATCTGTTTTTAAATTTAAACACACAGATTTGTGTGTGTTATGTGACTCCTTAATAAAGTTACACACACACACACTGAAACAAAACAACACAACAACACAACCGGCTGAAAGGAGGCAGTTATCCTTTAAGACAACATTACGGCTGAATATTTTATCTTGTAAGCACAACAGCTAATCCACACAAAGAGACACACTCACACGCACACACTCACACGCACACACTCGCACACACACACACCAGTGCCTCTATACTTTCTATTAACTTGCTTTATTGTGTGTGAGAAAAAAAGCCCCATATGGTCCAACAAACAGGACCCCATTATTAGCAACACACACACACTGTAGTGGGTCTTAATGCCACTTAAGGCTGTTAGTGTTTCCTGTTGACATCCAACAACAGGCTCTTCAAAAGCCATCATTTTCCACTCTGCAGAGCTCTTTACACACACACACAGCAACAAGTGTGTTTGTGTGTCTGCTCCTCCACAGTGCAACATATTGACTGTGTCCTCCACCCCCCCCCCCCCCCCCACACACACACACACACACACAGAGGCCCCCCTCCCCACCGAGGCTCCGCCCCCACGCGGTTACAAACTTCATTTCACTGTCCAGTCCCTGGATGTCCACCGCTGTGGGCAGGAGGACGTGTGCTCCAGCTCCTAGGTTTGGAGGGGGTTTCCAGGCCATCATCTCATCTCATCTCATCTCATCTCATCTCATCTCATCCCATCTCATCTCATCTCATCTCATCTCATCGGTCCACAAGGTCCCAGTGGAGTGATCCTCTCTGTGATGGAGGCAACAAGTACTTCAGCTTCTGTAGATGCCAGGTACTGAAGCTTGGTACTCAAGTAAAAGTATTTTACTTTTATTTAATTACCCAGCAAAATACAAAAGTAGAAGTGCTGCATCAACAGTCCTCCTTAAGTAAAAGTCTTAAGTACTTTTAAATGTACTTAAAGTATTCAAAGTAAAAGTACTCACACTGAATATATATGATTGATTTCCAAAGGATGTGAACAGGTTAAAATAATCAAAGTAAAATGGAGCATGTGTAGTTAATGTCCATGTTCAGTCCAGAAGCAGCTGTGGACAGGTCTGTGTGTCCTGAGGCAGGCTGTGGACAGGTCTGTGTGTCCTGAGGCAGGCTGTGGGCATCAAGTGAACAGAGAGGCTGCTGATAACAAACAGGCATTCAGCATGTTTACTGTGTCAGTGTTCCTGCTGTAGATTCATGTGATGTTTCATGTTCATCACACATTCATGGATGGACCTGTGTTAGCAGACAGCAGCTAACTAGTTAGCTCACTGAGCCAGAGCACCGGCATCATGACTGAGGCTCATTATAGAAACACAGCTGCAGCGTGACACCACCTCCATGCAGAGTCTGACCTCACATCAGTCCACACTGTGTTCATCACATGGAACAAGGAACTACAGACACTGGAGACATGTAGTGGAGGAGGAAGGACAGGGGACAGCTGCAGCATGGAGTCAGAGGAGAAAGGATGAGCTGTTATTTTTACTTAAGTAGAAATACATAAAAATTACTTAAGTACAGTAACAAAGTACAAATACTTAGTTACTTTCCACCACTGCAAACTGTGGTTCTCCTGTCTGTCCCCCAGGAGAGTGGGACTGCTGGAGGAGACTTTAGAACATGACCCTCACAGGGACCCCGGCCTGTGGCCAGCTTCATCCACCCCGATGCAGACCGACAGGCGCAGTCTGTGTGTGTCTGCTGCAGCTAACATACCGCCCAGCCTCTGGACTTACACACCTCTGTGATCGGCTGTGATCGGCTGTGATGTCCTGCATCTCCATTACTGTCCCTGGTAGAGCGTTAGCATGATCCATAGTTACCAGCAGCTCAAATCAATATGATAAATAATTATAACTCTGCAGAACTGATTGTTAGAGTTTCCCTGTGTGCTTCTCCATCACCTGACACCACCTGCCAGCTGCGTCTGCTGATGTGAGGAGGGTCAGCAGAGGTCACAGAGAGGTCACGGGGTCACTGCGGCTCATCACTGATCACATGTTAGTGGAGCATGGTGTTTCTTTAAGCAGCTCCTTTTTAACCCTTCTGATGTCATTTAGATTCTTTATTCTTTTATTTAACATGTGATCAATCAATCAACCAATCAATGTGCAGCCTGGTACCAGAGCGTGGTGATCTCCACACACACACACACACACACACAGAAACTTTTTCTGCTCTCCACCTGTGGAGCTGGCTCGAACACGTGACTCAACGCGGAAGCGGAAACAGAGCAGCGACTTGCCAACAGCTGAGCAGCGGCAGAGATCCTCTATGAGCGCGATGAGCCGCTCGGTGGGTTAAACGGAAACGCTGAGTGCAGCCTGACCGAGCAGACGTGGCTGTAAAGACTTCCTGTTTACTTTGTTTGTTACTTTAGGCTTTGTGTGTGTTGTGTGTGTGCAGTGAGCTGTGACACGGCTCAGATCGATGCTAGTTATTCTGGTTAATAGATGTATTAGACTAGAAACGGCTGGTTTCTGCTTTTTAACCCGTCATTTGTTTGCTAACGAGTTAAACCTGCGGCCCAGTAATATAGATATGAATGAATCTGTGAACACCGCGTGCTCAGGCGGGGCTGGACCGTACCCGTCCCTCACAGGCAGCCGTCGGAGTCTGGGTTTGTGAAAATCCGTCAGAGTGAGAGCTCTTCCTCTCTCACGGCAGCTTCAGCGCAGCTAGCAGCGCGAGCTAATCCGGCTAACGGCTAACGGCTAGCTAGTGGCGCTATGATGGCGGAGCTGGTGCAGGGACAGGCCTCGATGAACCAGCCGGGGCTGAAGTCAGACGGCCTGGCTGATGTTTTACAGAGGGCCCGGCAGGTAACAACTCCACGGGGGCTCCGCACACACCCGCTCCGGGCTGAACCGGGCCGTTTAGACCGAGCAAAAGCACTTTTATTCGAATTCAGCCGTGTTGTTCTGCTGCTACTCCGAACTTATGCGCTCCGTCAACACACACTCACTCACACACACACACACACCACTCACACACACACACACACTCAAGCATGCTAACTAGCTCGGAAAGCACTTCATGGAGGGACCTGTGGCCGGTTCCGTTCACTTTGTGCGGCCTGACCCGGTCCGGGAGGGAGTTTAGGGGGAGTTTGTGGAGCTGTCATCCGGAGGGGAGCGCGGTGGGACCGGGGGGAGAAGGGGGAGCGGACAGAAGTTTGGCCACACGTGTCACGGAGACAGCGGGCAACCTGTTGGGCTGCGGGTCCGACACACGGAGAAAAGGCACTTTTTACTGCGTGTCGCGACCCACGCGCGGCGCTCCGTGGGGCCGGGGAGCTGGCGGAGAGCCGCCCCCCCCCCCAGGCTGCTGTTTACTGTAAGTTGGCTGAAAGTAGGCTGCGTTATGCAACAGCCTCACAGCCTCACAGCCATGTACAGCGGCAGAGGTGTGTCCGCCTCCTATAGACACGCAGGCAGCACCGGGACCTCCGCAGGCTGTCTCCGTGACCCGCAGCCGGCCCCTGGATGTCCCTCAGACGCTGGTGATGTTCACTGACGTGTTTCTGATGGACTCCTCCAGGTACAGCCACACCTGGAGAGGCTCCGGTTCAGGTGAGCTGTGGGCCCTCTGTCCTACGGGGGCCCAGAGAGCTCGGCCCGCTGCAGACAGAACCACAGACACAGACGGGGTGTCTGAGCGGGCTGAGAGGGACACACTCGAGCTTACCGCTGCGGGACTGCTGAGGTTGGTTAGGGCTCCGTCTCAGTACCCCACACGCCTCAGTGCGCGTCCTCGCCACTCAGTAAACATGGAGGGAGCCACTGCCATGTTGACAGCGTGCGAGTCCGCCTAAACTCCCAGTTAATCCAAATACAGACGAAGAACAGGAGCTGAGGTGGAAGCAGGAAGCTCAGGGGTCGACACCCGCCTGTCAGTCAGCCTTCAAGTAAAATGGCTGCTTTTTATGAAATTGTCAGGAGACTAAACCCTGATTGTTCCAGGTCCAGGCTCATTCCACCTGTAAGGTTTGAACAGCTGTGTGGGAGCCAGCCTCTAGTGGACACTGGAGGAACTACAACAGGGTGCAGGGTGCCGCTGCAGGGTGTCCCAGCTCTCTGCTATCGTGGTCATGAAGCCGCTGTGAGCTGCCTCCATTTTAGGCAGTGGGGTCATTCACAACAGACGAGGAGCAGAGCGCTTCAGAGGCACCGCTCCACAGCAGACACGCTCGGCTGGTGGGGACTGGTGTCGCTCTGGAGACGCTGCACGTCTGTAGCACTTCTGGTGTAAATCGGGGAATCGTCGGCCATGCTGGATTTATATTAGCGCGCTGTTAGCCCGGCCGCTCCATCACTGTGTAATGCTCTGGATGAGCCTGCGTGCGCCGCTGCTGGATGGTTTGGGTGCGAGCTCGGCTCTGATTGGTTAGTTTGGCAGCATCGTGTTTCATTTTTCATCAAGTGTTTAAAGGTGGAGGTGGACATCAGATCTTCATGTTGACCTCTGGGGGGTGGACAGTATTACATGTGGTCACTTCCTGGTCTGAAACCCTCAGCATGCAGCTAGAAACAGCTGCAGTTGAGATGTTTAACTTTATGCTACATGCTAGCTGGTAAACATGCTAGCATGTGCTGCGCAGTCAGATGCTCCACCAACCCAACCAGTGGGTGAGTCTGAGGGTCGCATGGTTGGATTGGGGTCCATAAGAAGCAGCATCCAGTAGGAGCAGGACAGGCCCAGGTCCACATCTCTACAAAATACAACCCTCAAAACACAAAGAGTTCCCTCCAACAAGACTCAGTCAAAACTCAAAGTCCTGTCCTCCTCACAACCAGCAGGACGCCATGATGGAGTCACTGTGAGCAGCAGTCACATGACCAACACTCAGAGAGTCTCTGTCTGACCTGCAGCTGATCTCTGTCTGATCACCTGAGTGATTCTGCACACACTGACTGCTCTCTGCCTGCAGACAGGATGCTCACAGAGCAGGGCTGTTTGTGTTTCAGATGGTGGGTAAGATGGGTGGAGAAGCCATGTCCCACCTGAACAGCTCCTCTGGAGGCGTGGAGCCCTCGCTGTACTACCCCGGCCAGAAACGGCCAGGAGAGGACGGAGGTGAGGAGGACACACACACACACACACACACTCAGTGTGTGCTGCTGCAGTGCAACACGCTGTGTGTTCACTTCACTCCATCAGCTCACTGAAGTCATGTCTAATCTGTCTCTGTCTCCCAGTAGGTAACCAGCTAGCAGCCATGGGGCACCAGAGGTACGACTAGCAGCTCATATTGATCACACACACACACACACACACTCTCTCAGCAGGCAGCGTTTTCAGCATCATATTCCTGTTTGCAAATACACATCAGTGTGAGCGAGGTGTGACGATAAGTGGTATAGATCCACCGTCCTGCAGGCTGCATCAGCATAATCACTTATTGACACACACACACACACACACACACACACACACACTCTGCTGTTAATGTGTGTGTCTGTATCTCTGCAGCAGGGTTATCACAGAGGATTACAAGGTCCCTGACAGGATGGTGGGCTTCAGTGAGTATGATCTCTGACCGCCGGTGCAGCTCGTCCAATCAGCTGCAGCCTCCACCGGCAGACTTATGTCAATGTTTTTAAGATTTTTACAGAAGAAACATTCTCAGTTTTGCAGCATGATCTGAAAATGTGCTGAATCAGCACTGTGAGAGTTTTTAGTCTGAGGCGTGTGTGTCGCCCACAGTCATCGGGCGAGGAGGAGAGCAGATCACCAGGATCCAGCTAGAGTCTGGCTGTAAGATCCAGATCGCTGCCGGTGAGTCCGCCAGGCTCTGCTCAGCTCCTCCTCTGATTGGTTACTCTAATGATGCTCTGTGTGTGTGTCTGTGTCCTTGCAGACAGTGGAGGTCTGATGGAGCGACCGTGTTCCCTGACAGGAACTCCAGAGAGCATCGAGTCAGTGAAACAGCTGATTTCTGACTTCCTGTTTGTTGCGCGGCGTCCGTGCTGACCTCCGCCGTCTCTGCGTGTTTTCAGGCAGGCAAAGCGGCTTCTGATCCAGATCATTGATCGCTGTAGAAACGGCCCGGGATTCCACGGCGACGGGGAGGGTGGGGCCTCTGTGCAGGAGATGCTCATCCCAGCCAGCAAAGTGGGGCTTGTGATTGGTCGAGGAGGAGACACCATCAAACAGCTGCAGGTAGACACCGCTGTCAATCAAAGGCTTGATTCTGATCAGGTGGTAGTGGGTTAATGTGTCTGGTCAGGTCAGTCTTTTAAGGCTTCAGCTGTTGTGCGTCTGTGCGTGTGTCAGGAGCGAGCTGGAGTGAAGATGATGATGATCCAGGACGGTCCGATGCCGACGGGCGCAGACAAACCTCTGCGCATCTCTGGAGACCCGTACAAAGTGCAGGTACAGACCCAGCAGAGCGCTCTCATGCAGGCATGGTTTACCGTGCTGCTGAGGCGCCGTGACGTCGCCACTCTCAGGGATCAGATGTTTCCAGATTACACACAAACACAGCTGTCCCGAGACGGTCATCCAGTGTGTTTCTCCTCTAGGCGGCAAGGGAGCTGGTGCTGGAGGTGATCAGGGAGAAGGACGGAGACTTCAGGTCAGGACGCGGCGACTTCAGCAGCCGACTGGGAGGAACCAGCCTGGATGTACGTCCCTGCCCCAAACAGTCATGTCAGCATGCAGGGCATCCATTCATGTGTGTGTCTGTGTTCAGGTTCCTGTCCCCAGGTTTGCTGTCGGCATCGTGATCGGCAGAAACGGAGAAATGATCAAGAAGATTCAGAATGACGCAGGAGTCCGAATCCAGTTTAAAGCAGGTGTGTTTACACCGTGGAGCCTGGTTCTGTCACGTTCTTGTTTTAGAACATCAGGGTTTGATGAAACACTTCCACACATGATGCGTTCAGGGACCATAGGACAGATGTGTCTCTGTGTGGCTGTGATAGTGAGGGCTGTGGTCAGGTGTATAAGATGAGGGAGGTGCCGCCTGACCTCTGACCTGTGTGTGTTCAGATGATGGAATCAGTCCAGAGCGTGTTGCCATGGTGATGGGTCAACCAGACCGCTGTCAGCACGCTGTCCACCTCATCAACGAGCTCATCCAGACTGCACAGGTAACACGGGGGCACAGACACACACAGACACACACACAGACCCACAGGGTGTGTAATAATCCTCTTCTTTCAGGAGCGCGACGGTTTCGGCTCCACTATGCGGGGCGGCCGGGTCAGAGGTCACAGTGACTGGACCATGGGTTCTCCTGGGCCGCTACAGGAAGTGACCTACACCATCCCTGCTGACAAGTGTGGCCTGGTCATTGGCAAAGGTAAGAGAGGAGCGACAAGTCTGTGTGTTGGACAGAACACACACACACAGACACACACAGGTCAGCCATCATCATGGTGCATTAATGTGGCGCAAATATAACCCACAGCCTGCTGAGAGGCATCAATAGAAACATTCAGCCTCCATCAGCCATTCACCGGCCCCACTGTGTGTGAGTGTGTGTGCGAGGTCAAGAGGGTCGAGTAGCAGCTTCCAAAATAAAAGCAGAGAAAAAAAATGTCAAGTACCCCGTATTTAGAGAGCATATGGTGTGTTTGGTGGTTCACACACACTGAATGCTCAGGGCTCTGAGCCTCATCAGGACTGCAGACTGCGGCTGACTGTCCTGACATCTGTCTGTTTTTAGAGTCTTTACAGTGTTTCCATGTAACAAGCAGCTGAGGGCTGCAGACGGCGGCGTGTCGAGCACACACTCGTACACACTCGTACACATCAGCTGCATGCTTCTGCAGCCCGGTCCAGCCTGTGCTCACCTGCTTCACGCTGAAACCTGCGGAGGAAAAGAGGACGTTCACTGACGGGAACACATGAACACTTGTTAGCTGCTGACTGCACAGCGGCAGTTTCATAACACCAAAGAGAGCAGTGAAGCCTCCAGCTCCGCTGAGTGTCTGTGGTAGCATCTGTAATGCTGACAGGTCGGACATCAGACTCAGTGTGTGTGTGTGTGTGCAGGTGGAGAAACCATCAAGAGCATCAACCAGCAGTCTGGAGCTCACGTGGAGCTGCAGAGGAACCCTCCCCCCTCCACCGACCCCAACACCCGCGTCTTCACCATCAGAGGCACGGCCCAGCAGATGGAGCTGGCCCGCCAGCTCATAGATGACAAGATCGGGGTACGTGAATCAAACACCGGCCTCTGGGTGGGGGGTCACCATGCAGCCGGTCTGACCTCTGCTGTCCTCTGTGTGTCTTTCAGGGTTCAGGCATCATGAGCAATGGAGGCTTTGGCTTCAGTCCCTTCACCCAGGGCCCTGCCACACACCAGAAGTAAGAACACACACCTGCACACTGTGTGTATGGAGGTGAAGCAGCTCCATCAGGTCTGCAGCAGAGAGCAGCGTGTGTGTTGTTATTCAGACAGAAGCCAGCTGCAGGTCAGACAGACGCTCTGAGTGTTGGTCATGTGACTCCATCATGGCGTCCTGCTGGGTGCTGAGGAGGACAGGACTTTTAGATTAGACTGAGTTAACTCCTTATTGTAACTCTGACGTGTGGAGGTAACATGTAAAGTAAAGGTCTGTTTAACTTCCACTGTGAATCAGCACGCTTCTCATTCTGTGTGTGTGTCTGTGTGTGTCTGTCTGTGTGTGTGTCTGTGTGTGTGTGTGTGTGTGTGTGTCTGTGTGTGTGTGTGTGTGTGTGTCTGTCTGTGTGTGTGTGTCTGTCTGTGTGTCTGTCTGTGTGTGTCTGTCTGTGTGTGTGTCTGTCTGTGTGTGTCTGTCTGTGTGTGTGTGTGTGTGTCTGTCTGTGTGTGTCTGTCTGTCTGTGTGTGTGTGTGTCTGTCTGTGTGTGTGTGTGTCTGTGTGTGTCTGTCTGTCTGTGTGTGTGTGTCTGTGTGTGTGTGTCTGTGTGTGTGTGTCTGTGTGTGTGTCTGTCTGTGTGTGTCTGTCTGTGTGTGTGTCTGTCTGTGTGTGTCTGTCTGTGTGTGTGTGTGTGTCTGTCTGTGTGTGTCTGTGTCTGTCTGTGTGTGTCTGTGTCTGTCTGTGTGTGTGTGTGTCTGTGTGTGTCTGTCTGTCTGTGTGTGTGTCTGTCTGTGTGTGTCTGTCTGTCTGTGTGTGTGTCTGTGTGTGTGTGTGTCTGTCTGTGTGTGTGTGTGTGTGTGTGTGTCTGTCTGTGTGTGTGTGTGTCTGTCTGTGTCTGTCTGTGTGTGTCTGTCTGTGTGTGTCTGTCTGTCTGTGTGTGTCTGTCTGTCTGTGTGTGTGTGTCTGTCTGTGTGTGTGTGTGTGTGTCTGTGTGTGTGTGTGTCTGTCTGTGTGTGTGTGTCTGTCTGTGTGTGTCTGTCTGTCTGTGTGTGTGTCTGTCTGTGTGTGTGTGCAGCTGTGGCAGTGGTCAGACCTTCCTGACAGGAGTTTGGGGAAACACCTACCAGACCAGCTGGCAGAACCCCGGACAACAAGACCCAGGTAACACACGCACACTGACACTGCATGTTAACACACTCAGGGTCACACACACACACACACACAGGATGCTTTAGTCCAGCAGTTAAGACTGTGTGTGTGTGTGTAGGTCACAGTATGGCTCAAACAATGGACTACACTACAGCGTGGGAGCAGTACTATAAGAAGCTAGGCAAGTCTGTACACACGGAGACAGACACACACGGAGACAGACACACACGGAGACAGACACACACGGAGACAGACACACACGGAGACAGACACACACGGAGACAGACACACACGGAGACACACACGGAGACAGACACAGACACACACGGAGACAGACACAGACACACACGGAGACAGACACACACGGAGACAGACACAGACACACACGGAGACAGACACAGACACACACGGAGACAGACACAGACACACACGGAGACAGACACACACGGAGACAGACACACACGGAGACAGACACACAGACACGTGTGCGCACACACTCCCCCCATCGGACAGAGAACGTGTGTTGTCCACCGTAGCTCATGACATGCTGGTTGTATAGACTGAACTCTATGCTAGGCTAGGCTAACAGTACTGATGCCCTTTTTTCCTCCCGCTGTGTAAGCCCTGACGGGACCAGCGGCAGCTTTGCGTACTAACGCAGAGTGGTGCGGGTCGCCGCTCTGCGTGCAGTTTGAAAAGCCGCCAAATGTAGCGAGAGAGACGCCAAGTTACCCACACTCGTCTCCGTGCTGTGGTACAAACGCCTCCATTACCTGATGACATGTCCTGAACAGAACACGCGCCCCGAACCGAAACACGTGTACCGAACGGTGCTGAACCATTACATGCCTGATACACACACACACAGCATTAGGTTTCAGGTTGTGGTGTTATTTTGTGTGAAGATTTCACTCAGTGAAGCACACGCAGGTTTTTCAGCTGTGTGTGTGTGTGTTCAGGTCAGCAGAATCAGCCTCAGAGCCTGATGACAGACTACAGTAAGGCCTGGGAGGACTACTACAAGAAACAGAGTACGACACCTGTCTGCCTGTCTCTCTGTGTCTCTGTGTCTGTCTGTCTGACTGTCTGTGTCTTTGTGTCTGTTTGTCTGTGTCTGCGTCTGTCTGTGTCTTTCTGTCTGTGTCTGTCTGTGTCTGTTTCTGTCTGTCTGTGTCTTTGCGTCTGTCTGTGTCTGTCTGTGTCTTTGCGTCTGTTTGTCTATGCCTTTGCGTCTGTTTGTCTGTGTCTTTTTGTCTGTCTGTGTCTGTTTGTGTCTATCTGTGTCTCTGCGTCTGTCTGTGTCTGTTTGTGTCTGACTGTCTGTCTCTGTGTCTTTGTGTCTGTGTCTTTGCGTCTGTCTGTTTGTGTCTCTGTGTCTTTCTGTCTGTGTTTTTGTGTCTGTCTGTCTGTGTCTTTGTCTGTTTGTGTCTGTCTGTCTTTGTCTTTGTGTCCGTCTGTGTGTCTGTCTGTGTCTGTTTGTGTCTGTGTCTTTGTGTCTGTCTGTCTGTGTCTCTGTCTTTCTGTGTCTGTTTGTGTCTGTCTGTGTCTTTGTGTCTGTGTCTTTGTGTCTGTCTGTCTGTCTGTCTTTGTCTGTCTGTGTCTCTGTGTCTGTCTGTCTGTCTGTGTCCGTTTGTGTCTGACTGTCTTTGTCTGACTGTCTGTGTCTCTGTGTCTTTGTGTCTGTGTCTTTGCGTCTGTCTGTCTGTCTTTGTCTGTTTGTGTCTGTGTCTTTGTGTCCGTCTGTGTGTCTGTCTGTGTCTCTGTGTCCGTTTGTGTCTGTGTCTGTGTCTTTGCATCTGTCTCTCTGTCTTTCTGTCTGTCTGTGTCTGTGTCTGTCTGTGTCTTTGTGTCTGTCTGTGTCTGTGTCTTTGTGTCTGTCTGTGTCTTTGTGTCTGTGTCTGTTTGTCTGTCTGTCTTTGTGTCCGTCTGTGTGTCTGTCTGTGTCCGTTTGTGTCTGTGTCTGTCTGTCTGTCTCTTTGTGTCTGTCTGTGTCTGTCTGTGTCTTTGTGTCTGTCTGTGTCTTTGTGTCTGTGTCTGTGTCTGTCTGTCTGTGTCTGTCTGTCTGTCTGTGTCTTTGTGTCTGTGTCTGTCTGTCTTTGTGTCTGTCTGTGTCTTTGTGTCTGTGTCTGTCTGTGTCTTTGTGTCTGTCTGTCTGTCTGTGTCTTTGTGTCTGTGTCTGTCTGTGTCTTTGTGTCTGTCTGTCTGTCTGTGTCTCTCTGTGTCTTTCTGTCTGTCTGTCTTCCTCAGTCTGAATAATGATGTCTTCATATGTATTTGTGGTTTTTAATGCAGTTAAATGTTCTTCAGGTTTTTATGGTTTCTGTAGTTTAACCCTCTCATCGCCTCAGACCTCTGAAGGTCCCTGAATGTGCCTGAAAGTCTTCTCTCTGTCTCCTTAAGTCATGTGAGGAGCCTCTGAGGGTTCATGTGTGTTTTAAACATGGTTTATATGAGTTAATGTGTGTCTGTGTGTGTCTGTGTGCAGGTCAGTCGTCTCAGCAGAGCTCGGTGCCAGACTACACTGCAGTGTTAGCAGAGTACTACAGACAGCAGCCGTATCTGTGGAACCCGGCTCAGATTCAGGTAACGGTCAGAGCGCTGCCGCAGCCTCTCGGCGCTCCGCCACCAACAGTGATGTCATTTCCTGTCTCTGCAGGATCACTAGAGGCTCCCCCCCTCACCGGCAAAGGCCTCGAATGGTCGTCGACGGCACCTGCATCGGGGTTTCCTAGCAACGCTCTGCCGCTTCCTCCTTCCTTTTTGTAGAGAGAACTAAGGATTAACTGAAATCACGAACTCTTTCTTTCTGTTTTTTAACCGTACAGAGTTGATATTTTGTCGGGCAGATTTTTCTGACGAGCCTCCGGTCGGTTTTTCTTTTTGTTTTTTATCAAACTTGAACTTAAAGATGTATCAGTGTGGCTTTGAACAAGAAAATCCAGTATAATCTATATTTTGTGTAGGTTTATTTTCCGGTATGAGGCTTAGCAGTCTTGAGTAAGAAAATCAGATATTATTATTATTGTTATTATTATTGTTTTGTTTATGATGTTTTAAAGCATGCGTCAGATTGTGTGTGTTGACTCTCAGTTATTTTTTTTATTTTGCCATAGAAATATTTTAATAGCGTTGGATGGAAATGTAACGTTTCACCGTCGGTCTGCACCCGCTCAGTCGCCATCTTGGAGGTTCAGTAGGCGTTTTCTTTGGTTGGATGACGGTTCTTATTCCTGTATCTCTCTAGTGATTTCTTTAGGTTTTATGATGTAATGCCGATTAAATGAGGATTTATATTGTCTAAAGTCAGATCTCTCTGTGGTCAAACGCTTCGTGTCCTCACAGGAAGTGGCGCCGCGTTAGCAAACGGAGAAACGTTATGATTGTTTAAGTTAGCGCTTCTGTTTGTGTTCACAAAACAAGCACGTGTGTGTTACCTCAGCAGTCTGAATGTGCCTGTTAGCCACACACTGTTAGCTGAATGTAATGTTAATGTTAGCCGTTAGCTTGACAGAAGGGTCATGCATCATGCTGCATGTGACGGACAGTCAAACCACCAAAAAGGAGACGGCGTGGGGACAAACGCAGCAGGCTGGAAACAAAATGGCTCCAAAGAACCTTCAGCACTGACGGCAGCGTCAGGGTCGATGTAGCTCGCTAACAAGCTGTCTTTGGCTTATTATTTGGTTATACTGCTAGGCTAGTGAAGTGATTAGCATCTTACAATTAGCCAACCTTAGCTAACCTGAATGAGTTAGCAGTGCGTGTGTGTGCGCGCCGTCAGCCTGGATTCACGTGTTTTTCTTTGGATCTACTGATCAGCTTTTTTTGTAGTTTGCTGTTAAAGATCATTTTTCCACAGTTCTAACTAGCCTGTTAGCGCTCTGTGTTAGCATTTTGCTACGCCTGGGTCGTGCCAGCTGGTTGAGATTTAACAGTGTGTCTCTGAGCGTGAGTTAGCTTTGTGTGTTAGCGTTGGGGGACCACAGAGAGGTTTGTCTTGCAGAGGGCGATGTGGCTGTTGTTGAGTTTCCTCCTGTATGTGTGATGATGATGATGATGATGATGAGTTCTCCTGTTGGGGTCTATTTAAATGAATATTCAGTTCATATTGAGACGGTTTGTGTACATTTTTGGCGGCTGCTCTCCACGTTTTGTTTAATTCACCTGTTGTGTCTAACTAAGAACGTGATGTTATAACCTCAAGACTGCTAGGCTAACTGTCTCGCTCTTCTTGCCTGTCTCTGTGTGTGGAGGTTGCCGTGGTAACAGGACGGCAGCGACCCGTGACTGTCCCGCCGCCTGTTAGCGCGGAGGCTCTGCGGCGAGGAGAGCTGTAGTGGAAATGATTTAAAACGAGGAGCGGGCGGCGGCTCGGTGTCCGTCCCGGGCTCCAGGTCTGGACAGCGTGCCGCAGTCTGCTCCGGGTCAGATCGTCCCTGTCTGACCCCCCGGTGCTGAGGGGGGAGGGGCTTTTGGTTTTATGGTTTCTGTTGTTTTTCTAATGGACAGACGTCCAAACTGTAACCTGCAGATTTTTCTATTAGATTCTATGGACAGACAGAGTTGTGTATGAACCCGAGCCACGAGACTGTCGGTGGCCGAGGAAGATGATGATGATGATGATGCTGATGATGATTAACATGAGGGCTAATAAACAGGCTCATTCTTTCTGACACTGTCTTCCTGAGTCGTGTCTCCCCCCCACAAAGGTCGCACCAGGGGCTGTGGTCCGGTCTGTGGACGACTTCCTGTTTATCGCCTACACACATCTCCTGTTGCTGTGGTAACAGAACACAGTGAATCCTGGGATATGTCTGGGTGTGCAGGATCTGCCTGATGCATCTTTGGTTACCATGGAGATGGATGCAGGATGCAGCCCTCTGGATGGTCTAAAGGTCATGTGACCTCACCAAAAAGGTGATCATAAACACAGGTTCCAGTCTGTGTGGGAGGCTCCACCTGTCGCCATGTCTGAGGCCCCCCCCCACCTCTAAACACAAGCACAGAGGTGGGACGGGTGGAGGGGAAGCAGGAAGCGGGTGAGATAACAGCTGCCCGACGCTCATGCCCGGGCGGGCGAAGTTTGACGTGGAGGTCTGAGGGTGGATCGCTGTTGGAGCCTCTAGTGGACACTGGAGGAGCTGCAGCTGTGAGGGTGGGGCGTGGACGCTGACCGTGACTTTGACGGTGCTGAGCGATGTCGAGGCTGGGAGGGATTCATTCATTATTCATGTTCCCAGGGTGCAGACAGATGGTGTGTGTGATGTCATCTGTCATTAAGACATTACTGTAATCACACACACACACACCTCCAGGGAGCCATCAGGCCTGCAGCTCCTCAGGGTCTGTTTCCTGTCCGGCCCCCCATGCTCCGATCAGAGGCCCCTGACCACTGACACGACACGCGGAGCCAACAGCTGCAGTTCCTGCAGGCTCCACTGGAGGCTCCTCACCCCACTGCCCCCCATGTGAAAATGTCCTTCAGTTTGATGGTTCAGACTCGGTGTGTGGGTTCTGATGATGCCTCGCGTCCCTGAGGGTTTCCACGGAGACGGGAGGACAGGCAGCAGCAGTAAAGTACAGGAAGCTGTGCGGTAAGTACAGACGAGTGTGTGCGCTCCTCATCAAAGATTTAAGAGATGGAGACCTGGATCAGGTCCAAATGTAAACACTCAGCCGAAAATATGTGGACGCAACCGCCATGATGTCAGAGGGTCAGGTGACACTGTGGTCGCATGATCATGTCATGTTTGTGAGAGGAACACACACATCCTGATCCAAGTGTCCATAAGTATGTGTTCAGTTCTGTTCAGCTGCTCTGTGTGCGTCTGTGTGTTTGTCCGTGTGTGTCTCTCTCTCTGTGTCTGTGTGTCTGTGTCTCTGTGTGTGTCTCTCTCTGTGTGTCTCTGTCTCTCTTTGTGTCTCTCTGTGTCTCTCTCTGTGTCTCTCTCTGTGTCTCTCTCTGTGTGTCTCTGTCTGTCTCTGTCTCTCTCTGTGTCTCTGTCTCTCTCTGTGTGTCTCTCTGTATGTCTCTGTCTCTCTGTGTCTCTGTCTCTCTGTGTCTCTGTCTCTCTCTGTGTGTCTCTGCCTGTCTCTCTCTGTCTCTCTCTCTGTGTCTCTCTGTGTCTCTGTCTGTCTCTCTCTGTCTCTCTCTCTGTGTCTCTCTGTCTCTCTCTGTATGTCTCTGTCTCTCTCTCTCTCTGTGTCTCTGTCTGTCTCTCTGTGTCTCTCTCTGTCTCTCGTCCCTGCCTCTTCCTCCGCGCGGCCTGAGGATGAGGATGGAGCGTTTGATTTGCGCCCCCGCAGCTGCCGGAGTTCCGCTGATGATCATTAAAGGCTTTTTAAAGG
>NC_041030.1:23834095-23919095 GCF_900634625.1 Parambassis ranga
GACCTCTGTGGACCTCTGTGGAGCCTCAGGTGGAGGACCTGAAGTGTTCATCATTCGGCCACTGAGGCGTCGATGCTCGCCCTTGTACCTGATGTTTGGTCGTCATCATTTGAACCAACATCAGACATAAAGATGATGCAGATGCTGGATAAACATTAGCCTGGCTGAGCTGTTATGCTAGTGTCTTAGCTTAGCATGCTACCATCACTCCAAAGACCCCTGCACCCTGTCCAAATGCTGCCCCCTAGTGGGAAGTATCACTGTGACTGTGATGCAGAAGACTCTCTGTGCATTTGACTCAAACTAGCATTGTTCTTATGGCTTAGCATTAAGTTAGCATTGTGTCCATTAGTCTGTCCTAATATCCGTGTCCACGTCACTGCTGTCTGATTGGTCAACAGAAGGCTCTGTGTATCCACCCTGCCCCCTCAGGTACATGATAACGGCCCCCCTCTCTCTGCGGCTGGATGCTGTGGAGACGGTGCTGCTGCAGCTGTTCGGTTACACCGATGAGGTGACGGTCTACGTCTTCTTACGGACCTCCATGGCTTCACATCATCTGTCTCAGTATGTCGTCAAGCTCAACCCACAGAATCACTTCCAGGCTGCCGCCAACGTCCGGGTGAGGCATGGCACTGTCAGTGAATGCTGCAGTTTGTTACACACGTCCTAAATAACCACAGCGCCATCTACTGTTTTCTCTCTCTAGCTCCACCCTAACCAGGTGGATAAGAATGTGAACCATGTGATTCTCCATGTCCAATCAGAGGACTTCAACAGCAACGTGCCCGTCTCAATCAGCCGGTCCAACGGCTTTCTGTTCATCCAAACGGACAAACCGCTGTACAACCCGCATCAGACCGGTACGACACAAAGATCAGATCCCTCCCTCCTCTTTCACAGTCCTCACAGACCTCCCACCTACACACATACTTCCTTTGTAGTCCTTGTGCCAGGTCTGTGCACATAAGAATGGGCCAGGTGGTCTATTCACTCGTTTTAGTGTAAAGTTGTCATGTGAGTCCAGTTGTCATCATGTCTCATGTGGTTGTGTGTCATAGTCAAAGTGAGGACCTTCTCCCTGAACCAGGAGCTGAGGCCGGCCAATCGTAGCGTCTTCCTGACATTCAAGGTGAGATTGATGCTGTGACCAGCAGGAGGCAACGTCACCACCTGATTCACAGTGCTGTGATGTTTCATCTGCTCTGATCTCAGATCAATACATTTGTCCCCAACAGGACCCTGATCTGATACCAGTGGACATGGTGGAGATGATTGACAAGAACAACGGAATCCCGTCAATGCAGAACCCCTTTAAAATCCCCATTAAACCAAAGTAGGAATATCAACAGACCCCATGATGTCTGTACTGATCTTTGTGTCTGTGATGTCTGTACTGATCTTTGTGTTTGTGATGTCTGTACGGATCTTTGTGTCTGTGATGTCTGTACTGATCTTTGTGTTTGTGATGTCTGTATGGATCTTTGTGTCTGTGATGTCTGTACTGATCTTTGTGTCTGTCCGTGGTGTCTGTTCTGATCTTTGTGTCTGTGATGTCTTTACTGATCTTTGTGTCTGTGGTATCTGTTCTGATCTTTGTGTCTGTGGTGTCTGTTCTGATCTTTGTGTCTGTGATGTCTGTACTGATCTTTGTGTCTGTGGTGTCTGTTCTGATCTTTGTGTTTGTGATGTCTGTACGGATCTTTGTGTCTGTGTCTGTGGTGTCTGTTCTGATCTTTGTGTCTGTGATGTCTGTACTGATCTTTGTGTCTGTGTCTGTGGTGTCTGTTCTGATCTTTGTGTTTGTGATGTCTGTGCTGATCTGAGTGTATGTGTCCGTGGTGTCTGTTCTGATCTTTGTGTCTGTGATGTCTGTACTGATCTTTGTGTCTGTAGTGTCTGTGCTGATCTTTATGTTTGTGTCTGTGATGTCTGTACTGATCTTTGTGTCTGTGTCCGCGGTGTCTGTTCTGATCTTTGTGTCTGTGATGTCTGTACTGATATTTGTGTCTGTAGTGTCTGTGCTGATCTTTGTGTTTGTGATGTCTGTGCTGATCTTTATGTTTGTGGTGTCTGTACTGATCTTTGTGTTTGTGATGTCTGTACTGATCTTTGTGTTTGTGATGTCTGTGCTGATCTTTGTGTCTGTGTCCTTGGTGTCTGTTCTGAACTTTGTGTCTGTACTGATCTTTGTGTCAGTGGTGTCTGTGCTGATCTTTGTGTTTTGTGTCTTTGTGTCTGTGGTGTCTGTACTGATCTTTGTTTCTGTGATGTCTGTACGGATCTTTGTGTCTGTCTGTGGTGTCTGTTCTGATCTTTGTCTGTGATGTCTGTACTGATCTTTGTGTCTGTGTCCGTGGTGTCTGTACTGATCTTTGTGTTTGTGATGTCTGTGCTGATCTTTGTGTCTGTGTCCATGGTGTCTGTTCTGATCTTTGTGTCTGTGGTGTCTGTTCTGGTCTTTGTGTCTGTGGTGTCTGTGCTGATCTTTGTGTTTTGTGTCTTTGTCTTTGTGTCTGTGGTGTCTGTACTGATCTTTGTGTTTGTTTGTGTCTGTACTGATTTTTGTGTATGTGGTGTCTGTGCTGATCTTTGTGTTTTGTGTCTTTGTCTTTGTGTCTGTGGTGTCTGTACTGATCTTTGTGTTTGTTTGTGTCTGTGGTGTCTGTACTGATCTTTGTGTCTGTGGTGTCTGTGCTGATCTTTGTGTTTTGTGTCTTTGTCTTTGTGTCTGTTCTGATCTTTGTGTTTGTGATGTCTGTACGGATCTTTGTGTCTGTGGTGTCTGTGCTGATCTTTGTGTTTTGTGTCTGTGGTGTCTGTACTGATCTTTGTGTTTGTGATGTCTGTACGGATCTTTGTGTCTGTGTCTGTGGTATCTGTTCTGATCTTTGTGTCTGTGATGTCTGTTCTGATCTTTGTGTCTGTGGTGTCTGTACTGATCTTTGTGTTTGTTTGTGTCTATGGTGTCTGTACTGATTTTTGTGTATGTGGTGTCTGTACTGATCTTTGTGTTTGTGTGTGTTTGTGTCTGTGGTGTCTGTACTGATTTTTGTGTGTTTCCAGGTTGGGAATTTGGACCATTGAAGCTTCTTACTCGAAGGACTTCACCACCTTTGCCAAAACTGACTTTGAGGTCAAAGAATATGGTACGATTGTGAAACATCATTGTGTCATCACACTGCTGGTGCTAATGATGTGTGAGCTGTGTGTTGTTTTAAATGGTTGGTGTCCTGTGTTAGTTCTTCCCAGCTTCTCCATCCAGGTGGAACCAGAGGTACACTACATCAGCTATGCACAGTTCAACCGATTCAGCTTCAAGGTGTCTGCCAAGTGAGTATTTGAGCTTGGACACTGAACAGTCTGGCCTGTTTGATGTGACTTACGGCCTGGTGGATCTCTCAGGTATCTCCATGGAGCTCCGGTGGGCTACGGTGAGGTGTTCCTGCGCTACGGCTACGTCAGCGGAAAGAATCCTCCTGTTATCATCCCAAACTTGGTCAAGAGAGAAAGAGTATGAGCTGTGCCCACTGACCCACCACCTGTTCTCACAACGCTGCAGCTCTGACACATTTGTGTGTGTGTCCTCCAGCTGTCCTCATCAGGTGAAGTGGACGTGACCATCGACATACAGAAAATACTGTCCAAACACGATGGACCGAACGACCTTAGCAGTCTGCGGGGAAAGTACCTGTATATCGCTGCCCTGCTGGAGGAGAACACAGGTAAACTGTGTAAGACTGTAAGACTGTAAGACTCCGCCCTCACACGCTACCAATGTCTCACGACTGACGGCCATTTTGTCCTGGTAGGCGGTATTGCTCAGGAGGTGGAGTTTGCTGCTGTGAAGTTTGTCAAATCACCATACCATCTGAGCCTGGTGTCCACGCCCCCTTTCATCAAACCTGGACTTCCTTACAACATTCAGGTGTGTTGTGCTGTTTATTGATCATTAATCAATAACACAAACCCTGAAAATGACCCACGTCCTGCACTTCTGTGGTTGCTTAATGTTTACTGACCCAAAAGTCAGATCCAGCCTGACAAAGTTCTGAAACTTGGCCGAATAAGTAGGATGTTCATACTGCGCCATATGAATATAAACATGCATGAGAGCATCCACAGTTATAATAATGATCACAATAGAATATGAGATCTATGGAAATCCAGTCATGTGACTTGTCTCTGAAGGTGATGGTGAAGGATCACCTGGAGCAGCTGGTGAGCAATGTTCCGGTTCGCCTGGTGAAGCGGCAGCTGGTCAGAAGCGGTGTGATCAATACTGACATGCAGTGTACTGAGAGCGCCAACAGCGACGACAACGGCGTCGCCATCTTCATCTGCAACGTGCTGAGGGACAGCACCAAGGCTGTCCTGAAGGTCAGCGATGCTGCTGGAACGGGGCTCAGTGATGTCCACTGTTTGCTGCTGACATGTTGTTGCTGCTGACTTGTGTGTGTCTGTGTGACCATGAGCTGTGGTAGTGACTGAAAGAGTGAGATCACAAACACATGTTCATCCAAGAGAAGGTGCCAGGGCAGACCCAGGATGCACTGGGAACCCCTGGGCACCCCCTGGATGAGCTGGTGGAGGTGGCTGTGGAGAAGGAGGTCTGGGTTTCCCTGTTTAGGTGATTGCTCCCACAACCTGACTCTGGATAAGTGTAGAAAATGGACGTTGGGTGGATGTTGTTGACTTGTTGCTTGCTGTTGCTGTCCTTGTTTACTTGTTGTCTTGTTGTTGTTTACTTTTTCAGTCGTTGTCCCCTTGTTGTCTCTGGCACAGTTTGAGACAGCGGACCGCGCCCTCTCAGCAGCCAGTCAGGCCAGTCTGACCCTGGAAGCGGTGGCCTATCATTCTCCCAACGGTCGCTACCTGTACATTGACCCCCCCCTGCCCGGCCAAGGCCTGAAGGTGGGGCGGTATGCCAACATTAAGCTGTTTGCGGTCTTGCCCGCCAACGTGCACATCAAGTCCTTCAACTACCTGGTGAGAAGACGATGCTGCTGACTGTCAGCATTTGTCCTGTTTCCATAGTGACGATGGTGTCTCCATCAGGTGCTGTCCAGAGGGAAGGTGGTGCATTTCAATAGTGTGAAGTACGTCTTCAGCTCCGATCACAAACACACACTGAGCTTCGAGGTGACGCCCTCCATGGTGCCGTCCATACGCCTGCTGGTCTACTACATGCCGTTTGGAGAGCAGATGTCCGAGCTGGTGGCAGACTCCATCTGGCTGGATGTCAGCAACAAGTGTGTCAACGGGCTTCAGGTGCAGCCACACACAACAGTTTAGAATTCATTCTCTGTGCACATCCTGCTGCTGTCAGCACACTCACACAACCCATACCGTGTGTGTGTGTGTGTGTGTCAGACTGACCTGTCTGTTCGGAAGAGGACCTACAAACCAAAGGAGACTCTATCCCTGAATGTTAGGACCAATCAGGATGGTCTGGTGGCTCTGTCAGCTGTAGACTCCGCCCTCTTCACCCTGCGGCCCCACTACAGGGACCCTGTTTCCAGGGTAACTAATAACTTTTATGGTCCCTGTTGACATGGTAACAGTGAATGACTCAGTGACAGGATGTACGGTCACCCACAGGTTCTGCGTCACATCGAGCACAGCGACCAGGGCTGTGGCGGCGGCGGCGGCAGGAATGCCGGGGATGTCTTCAGATTGGCCGGCCTCACCTTCATCACCAACGCTATCGCAGAACACTCAGCCATCAGTACGTTAATAGATCAGTCATGACCTTTGGAGTGACCTGTGAGGTCAACGAGTGATTGGCATGTGATGGACGTGTGATGGACATGTGATTGACGTGATGGACATGTGATGGACAAGTGATGGACGTGTGATTGACGTGATGGATGTATGATGGACATGTGATGGATGTGTGATTGACGTGATGGACATGTGATGGACGTGTGATTGACGTGATGGACATGTGATGGACGTGTGATGGACGTATGATAAACATGTGATGGACGTGTGATTGACATGTGATGGACGTGTGATTGACATATGATAAACATGTGATGGACGTGTGATGGACGTGTTATTGACATGTGATGGACATGTGATGGACATGTGATGGACGTGATGGACGTGTTATTGACATGTGATGGATGTATGATGGACATGTGATGGACGTGTGATTGACGTGATGGACATGTGATGGACGTGTGATTGACGTGATGGACATGTGATGGACGTGTGATGGACGTATGATAAACATGTGATGGACGTGTGATTGACATGTGATGGACGTGTGATTGACATGTGATGGATGTATGATGGACATGTGATGGATGTGTTATTGACATGTGATGGAAGTGTGATGGACGTGTGATTGACATGTGATGGGCGTGTGATGGACGTGATGGACATGTGATGGATGTGTTATTGACATGTGATGGACATGTGATGGACATGTGATGGACGTGTGATGGACGTGTTATTGAAATGTGATGGACGTGTTATTGACATGTGATGGACATGTGATGGACGTATGATGGATGTCTGATGGACGTGTTATTGAATTGTGATGGACGTGTGATGGACATGTGATGGACGTGTTATTGACATGTGATGGACGTGTTATTGACATGTGATGGACGTGTTATTGACATGTGATGGATGTGTGATGGACGTGTGATGGACGTGTTATTGACATGTGATGGACATGTGATGGATGTGTGATGGACATGTGATGGACGTGTTATTGACATGTGATGGACGTGTGATGGACATGTGATGGACGTATGATGGACATGTGATGGAAGTGTTATTGAATTGTGATGGACGTGTGATGGACATGTGATGGACATGTGATGGACGTATGATGGACGTGTTATTGACATGTGATGGACGTGTGATGGACATGTTATTGACATGTGATGGACATGTGATGGACGTATGATGGACGTGTTATTGACATGTGATGGACGTGTGATGAAAATATGATGGACATGTGATGGACGTGTTATTGAAATGTGATGGACGTGTGATGGAAATATGATGGACATGTGATGGACGTGTGATGGACGTGTTATTGACATGTGATGGACGTGTGATGGACATGTGATGGATGTGTGTGCAGATGAGGCGTGCACAGCTGTGGTGCGTCCGAAGCGAGCTCTGACTGAGGAGGATAAGGCCAGTAAAGGTAAGACCGCCTGCAGGTCTCCCTGCTGCTGAAGCTTCTGATCCAGAAAATGTGGGTAATGGTGACACCTGTGGCTGCTGGGTGCACTGCTAAACTTTGTATTAGACCAGGTGTTAAAGTGTTAAAAGTGATGGAGCGACCCCTTGTGACATCACCTGTGTCTGAGTGTTGTCATGGCAGCGCGTCCTCCTGTCTGTGCAGCGCAGACTTACGGTCCTCTGAAGACCTGCTGTGAACAGGGGATGAGGTACATCCCAAAGGTCATGACCTGCCATAAGTTTGCCGCGCAGGCCTTCAGGAAGCTCCCCCCCTGCAGACGGGCCTTCAGGGAGTGCTGCGAGTACATCCAGCAGAACCTGGACCAGGACCAGAACCTCATCCTGGGACGACACGGTCAGTTCAGACCCATTTTGAATTAATGTCTTAAATAACCTGTAGCTGGCGTGTAACTGTACAGCGTGTGTGTCTGTGTGTGTGTCTGTGTGTGTGTCTCTGTGTGTGTGTGTCTGTGTGTGTGTGTGTCTGTGTATGTCTCTCTCTCTCTGTGTCTGTGTGTCTGTCTCTGTGTGTGTCTGTGTGTGGCTTTGTGTGTCTGTCTCTGTGTGTGTCTGTCTGTGTGTGTGTGTGTGTGTGTGTGTCTGTGTGTGTCTGTGTGTGTGTCTGTGTGTGTGTCTGTGTGTGTCTGTGTGTGTGTCTGTGTGTGTCTTTGTGTGTGTGTCTGTGTCTTTGTGTGTGTGTCTGTGTGTGTATCTGTGTGTGTGACTGTGTGTGTGTGTGTGTGTCTGTTTGTGTCTCTCTCTGTGTGTCTGTGTGTGTGTGTCTCTGTATCTGTATCTGTGTGTTTGTGTCTGTCTGTGTGTGTGTGTCTGTGTGTGTGTCTGTCTGTCTGTGTGTGTGTGTCTGTGTGTCTCTGTGTGTGTCTGTGTGTGTGTGTCTGTCTGTGTCTCTGTGTGTGTCTGTGTGTGTGTCTGTCTGTGTCTCTGTGTGTGTCTGTGTGTGTCTGCCTGTGTGTGTCTGCCTGTGTGTGTGTGTCTGTGTGTGTGTCTGTGTGTGTTTGTCTGCCTGTGTGTGTGTCTGTCTGTGTCTCTGTGTGTGTCTGCCTGTGTGTGTGTCTGTGTGTGTCTCTGTGTGTGTCTGTGTGTGTGTCTCTGTGTGTGTGTCTCTGTGTGTGTCTGTGTGTGTGTCTGTGTGTGTGTGTCTGTCTGTGTGTGTGTCTGTCTGTGTCTCTGTGTGTGTCTGTGTGTATGTCTCTGTCTGTGTGTGTGTCTGTGTCTCTGTGTGTGTCTGTCTGTGTCTGTGTGTGTGTCTGTGTGTGTGTGTCTGTCTGTGTCTCTGTGTGTGTCTGTGTGTGTGTCTGCCTGTGTGTGTCTGCCTGTGTGTGTGTGTCTGTGTGTGTGTCTGTGTGTGTTTGTCTGCCTGTGTGTGTGTCTGTCTGTGTCTCTGTGTGTGTCTGCCTGTGTGTGTGTCTGTGTGTGTCTCTGTGTGTGTCTGTGTGTGTGTCTCTGTGTGTGTGTCTCTGTGTGTGTGTGTCTGTGTGTGTCTCTGTGTGTGTCTGTGTGTGTGTCTGTGTGTGTGTGTCTGTCTGTGTGTGTGTCTGTCTGTGTCTCTGTGTGTGTCTGTGTGTATGTCTCTGTCTGTGTGTGTGTCTGTCTGTGTCTCTGTGTGTGTCTGTGTGTATGTCTCTGTCTGTGTGTGTGTCTGTCTGTGTCTGTGTGTGTGTCTGTGTGTCTGTCTGTGTCTCTGTGTGTGTCTGTGTGTGTAGAAATGGGTGCGGACTTTGACCTGGCTCCCTCCCTGGTGCGGAGCTACTTTCCGGAAAGCTGGATGTGGGAGGTGCAGCCGGTCAGGTAAATCAAACACACCTCCTCAGTCCGTGCTTGTTTCTGGACAATGATTAACTGTTTGTTGGCTGATAACCTTTCACCTTTGGTCATGTGAGGCCTCACCGTCTGTTTGACCCCGTGGATCCTTCAGTGCTTCTGTTTTCAGCAGCAACAGCACTTGTTTAACCCGAGTGTCTGATGAGTGCTGCTAATGTTGGAAACAGTGGAGCTGCTGCCGTGCAGTGTGTCAGTGTGTCAGTGTGAGTGTTTGTGTGTTTTGTGTGATCAGGTCAGGCCAGGCCTCCGTCACCAAGACTCTGCCGGACTCGCTCACCACCTGGGAGATCAAGGCCGTCGCCATGTTCAACGACGGCAAGTTGCTCCTCCTCCTCTGACGCTCACGTTCTTTCTTTGTGTTAAGTCTTTTTGTCGTTGTTAAATCTTTGTATGAGGCCGTTTTGTGTGTCTGCAGGCGTGTGTGTTGCCGAGCCTGTCCAGGTGTCGGTCAATCTGCCGCTCAGCGTGGACGTCCCGTTGCCCTACCAGGTGGTCCGAGGAGAGCAGCTGGAGCTGACCGGCTCCGTCTACAACCAGCTGGAGGACAGCGTCTCGGTAGCTAACATCCTCCACAACTACATGTCCCATGATCCTCTTGCAGTGTCCTCACTGCAGTCACAGCGTTTACAGTCATTGTTCTTCATCTCCTTCAGTACTGTGTGACGCTGACTGTGGGCCCAGCGGTCTGCCTGCTGGATTCGCAGCCCGCTGCCGCCGGGGCGGGTCTGCGCTCCACAAAATGCAGGAAGCGGCACCTGGCAGCGAAGGGGGTGGCCGTTGTGGCGTTCACCGTGCTGGGCCTGGAGGCTGGAGAACACACCCTGACCTTCACTCTGCAGACAGAGCAGGGCCGAGGAGACGTCCTGGAGAAGAAGCTGCGAGTGGTGGTACATCAGCTCAGTGAGGCTAAAGGTTGGCAGCAGCCCTCTCACAGACCAGTCCGTCTGATGAACAATGTGTTTGTGTTTGCAGCCTGAGGGCGTGAGACAGGAAGTGGAGTCTGGAGGGAGGCTGGACCCACGGGGCCTGTACGGTATGTAGACAGAGAGCGCCCTGTGGCTGCAGGCGCTCTGCTCAGCTGACTGCTGCTCTGTGCCGCCACAGGTTCAGAGAGGAGGACGGTGGTGCTGAAGACCCAGCTGCCCGACAACATCGTCCCCAACACGGGGGTGGAGCGACTGCTGACCATCACCGGTAAAGGAGGTCACAGCGTCACACTGTGGCGTCCATACTGCCCGTGGCGTCACATGGGCGTGCTTGTTCTGTTCACCAGGGGAGGTTCCAGGTGAAGTCCTGACTGTGATGCATGACCCAGAGGGCCTCAGACAGCTCGCCAACCTGCCGCCCGGCTCGGCCGAGGCGGAGCTCGGCAGTCTCCTCCCCTTGGTCCAGGTGTATCAGTTCCTGGAGACCACGAGGAGCTGGGGGGTGCTGGGAGAGGACATCCAGCAGAAATCTGCAGACCTGAAATGGAAGATCAGCGGGGGTGAGGAGACGCAGCAGAGAGGCTGACGGAGGCACGAGCGCTTTGTTTACTGTGTGTGTGTCTGTGTGTCTGTGTGTGACTGTGTGTCTGTGTGTTTCTGTGTGTGTGACTGTGTGTGTGTGTCTGTGTGTGTGTGTGACTGTCTGTGTGTGTCTGTCTGTGTGACTGTGTGTGTCTGTGTCTGTGTGTGTCTGTGACTGTGTGTGTGTCTGTGTGTGACTGTGTGTCTGTGTGTTTCTGTGTGTGACTGTGTGTGTGTGTCTGTGTGTGACTGTGTGTCTGTGTGTTTCTGTGTGTGTGACTGTGTGTGTCTGTGTCTGTGTGTGTCTGTGACTGTGTGTGTCTGTGTGTGACTGTGTCTGTGTGTTTCTGTGTGTGACTGTGTGTGTGTGTCTGTGTGTGTGTGTGTCTGTGTGTGTCTGTGTGTGTGACTGTGTGTGTCTGTGTCTGTGTGTGTCTGTGTGTGACTGTGTGTGTGTCTGTGTGTGTCTGTGTGTGACTGTGTGTGTGTGTGTGTGTGTCTGTGTGTGTGTCTGTGTGTGTGTCTGTGTGCGTGACTGTGACTGTGTCTGTGTGTTTCTGTGTGTGTGACTGTGTGTGTGTCTGTGTGTGTGTGTGACTGTCTGTGTGTGTCTGTGTGTGTGTCTGTGTGTGTGACTGTGTGTGTGTGTGTGTCTGTGTGTGTGTGTGACTGTCTGTGTGTGTCTGTGTGTGTGTCTGTGTGTGTGACTGTGTGTGTGTGTGTGTGTGTGTGTCTGTGTGTGTCTGTGTGTGTGTGACTGTGTGTGTGTGTGTGTGTGTGTGTGTGTGACTGTGTGTGTGTCTGTGTGTGTGTCTGTGTGTGTGACTGTGTGTCTGTGTGTGTGTGACTGTGTGTCTGTGTGTGTGTCTGTGTGTGTGTGTGACTGTGTGTGTGTGTCTGTGTGTGACTGTGTGTCTGTCTGTGTCTGTGTGTGTGACTGTGTGTGTCTGTGTGTGTGTCTGTGTGTGTCTGTCTGTGTGTGTGTGTGTTGTGTTGTGTGACTGTGTGTCTGTCTGTGTGTGTGTCTGTGTGTGTGTGTATGTGTGTGACTGTGTGTCTGTCTGTGTGACTGTGTGTGTGTCTGTGTGTGTGTGTCTGTGTGTGTCTGTCTGTGTGTGTGTCTGTGTGTGTGTCTGTGTGTCTGTGTGTGTGACTGTGTGTGTGTCTGTGTGTGCGTGTGTGTATGTATGTGTCTGTGTGTGTGTCTGTGTGTGTCTGTCTGCGTGTGTGTCTGTGTGTGTGACTGTGTGTGTGTCTGTGTGTGCGTGTGTGTATGTATGTGACTGTGTGTGTGTGTGTGTGTGTGTCTGTGTGTGTGACTGTGTGTCTGTCTGTGTGACTGTCTGTGTGTCTGTGTGTGTGTCTGTGTGTGTAGGTCTGGTCAGCATCAGCTCATACAAAAACGGTGACAACAGTTACAGCATGTGGATGAAGAGAGAGTCCAGCACCTGGTGGGTTAACACATCGTCACACACGCTGTTTAATTGTAACCGTCAGAGTCACATGTTTTATTCTGTAGTTTGCTTGAGTGACTGTTGTGTTGTGTTGTGTTGTGTTGTGTTCTGCTCTGTTGTGTTCTGTTATGCTCTGTTGTGTTCTGTTCTGCTCTGTTGTGTTCTGTTCTGTTCTGTTCTGTTCTGTTCTGTTCTGCTCTGTTCTGTTCTGCTCTGTTTTGTTTTGTTCTGTTCTGCTCTGTTGTGTTCTGTTATGCTCTGTTGTGTTCTGTTGTGTTCTGTTCTGTTCTGCTCTGTTGTGTTCTGTTCTGTTCTGTTCTGTTCTGCTCTGTTCTGCTCTGTTGTGTTCTGTTGTGTTCTGTTCTGTTCTGCTCTGTTCTGCTCTGTTCTGCTCTGTTGTGTTCTGTTATGCTCTGTTGTGTTCTGTTATGCTCTGTTGTGTTCTGTTGTGTTCTGTTCTGTTCTGCTCTGTTGTGTTCTGTTCTGTTCTGCTCTGTTCTGTTCTGTTCTGTTCTGCTCTGTTCTGCTCTGTTGTGTTCTGTTGTGTTCTGTTCTGTTCTGCTCTGTTGTGTTCTGTTCTGTTCTGTTCTGCTCTGTTCTGCTCTCTTCTGTTCTGCTCTGCTCTGCTCTGTTCTGTTCTGTTGTGTTCTGCTCTGCTCTGCTCTGCTCTGTTCTGCTCTGTTCTGTTATGTTCTGCTCTGTTCTGTTCTGCTCTGTTCTGCTCTCTTCTGTTCTGTCATGTCATGACTGGATGCTCGGTGACCTTTCTCCCTCTGCACCGCCTGGCAGGATGACGGCTCAGGTGGTCAGCGCCCTGGCGAGGGCTGATCAGCTGGTGCTTGTGGACCATCAGTCCCTCTCAGACTCTGTGTCCTGGCTGATCCGGAAGATGCAGCAGCCGGATGGATCCTTTGTGGACAAATCCTTCGTCAGACCCATCAAGCTCATGGTCACTCCTCTTCCTCCTTCACCATGTTCTTCTTCTGCTGTTGTGTTAAAGCTCTGTGTGTTCTGATTGGCTGCAGGCAGGGGGGGGGCCGTGCCGTGGATCAGTCCGTGTACCTGACGTCCTTTGCGCTGATCGCCTTGTGCAGAGCCACCAGGATCGATGACCCCATCCTGCAGCTGCAGGTGAGCCCTCCTCTTCCTCCTCCTCCTCTTCCTCCTCAGCACCATCAGAATCGCACCCTAAGCCATTTCTTCTTCTCTCTCAGTTTCACGATATCGCTATGACAGCTGCAGCAGACTACATATCCCAGCATGCCTCGGGGGTGAAGAGCGTGTACGTGCGTGCTGTGGCGACTTACGCACTGACCCTCCATGACCCCAACAGTGCAGAGGCCAACCAGCTGTACAACAGCCTGGAGGGTCTGGCCTATGAGAAGGGTTAGTGTTCCAGTCCACAGGAAGTCAGGTCCGTGGTCTTCATCAGCAGCTCAGTGATGAAGATGAGATACACCCCCCACAGGCTGTGTTTAGGTAGCTAAACAGCTAATCTTAGCCAGCTGTTAGCCAGCTGTTAGCCAGCTGTTAGCCAGCTGTCACAACAAGCCCGGGCAGTAACAGTACGACAAACAATATCAAGCAGCTCAGACAGTGTGAACAGACACACAAACAGCTGTGTGTGTGTGTGTTCAGGTACCCCTACTGAGCTCAGGTTCTGGAAGGAGTCCACTGTGGCGGAGGGTAGTCTGAAACCTGACCAGTCCAGCGGTCTGACGGTGGAGACCACGGCATACGTCCTGCTGACGGTGCTGCTGAAGGTGCTGCTGTGTTCTAAACTCTGAGACAATCAATCAGTCATTAGAAATCAATATTACTGATCATCACTGTATTCAAGGGGAGGATCCAATACGCCAACCCCATCCTGTCCTGGTTGACCCAGGATCAGCACTATGGAGAGGGTTTCTACTCTGTACAGGTAAGACCACACACTGCCTGAAGGTGTCCCTGCTATGTCCACACACAGACTACAGCGTCCCTCAGTGACCTCTGACCTCACTCAGGACACGGTCCTAACACTGGAAGCTTTGACGGAGTACAGCAAGGTCGTCCCTAAGACCAGACTGGATCAGATCATCAACGTCCGCTACAACAAGAAGGGGGTGCTGACACGAGTCCACCTCAGCAGCATCCAACCGCTGGCCTCGCCCATCCAGGTGAGACAAGTCAGAGAGGTACCAGGTGAGACAGTGAGACAGAGTCAGACATGTGCGTGTGTCCTAGATAACCAAGAATGATGACATCATCGTGTCCACGGGCTTAGGGAGCGGCGTGTCTGACGTGAAGGTGGGTGTGGTCTCAGCCTCTCATTGGCTCCCTGGGTTCCTCTGAACTTCTGGCTGTGCTTTCAGATGAAGACGGTGTACTACCAGACCGAGGCGTCCACCCAGGGCCGCTGTAACTTTGACCTCACCATCGAGGTGGTTGGCGCCGACGCCTCCAGCAGTGAGTACACCTGAACGTCTGTCTGCAGACCCCCAGAGGGGGCAGGGTTTGAATCTCTTCTTCTCTCCCTCAGACCCCAGCCTGCGGTCCCCTCACCTGGTCGCCTGTGCAAAGTAAGTCCTGTCCAGGCTGATGCTGAGCTGCAGGTGGCAGAGGCTGCGACCTCTGACCTCTGACCTCTGTGTTGCAGGTACCAACCTCCTCCTAACGAGGTGTACACAGAGTCCAGTCTGACGGTGATGAAGATCCAGCTGCCAACAGGTGTAGACGCGTACCTGGAGGACTTGAAACAGGTGAGGACAGAGGTCGAGGGCTTGTCCGTCTCACGCAGTCCTGTCCCCTGTCCTAACACGTCCTCTGCTCCGTCCCGTGCAGTTCAGAGACACGATGGAGCCGATCATCTCCCACTACGAGCAGCAGGGAAACACCATCGTCATTCAGATGGACACTGTGAGTCGCTCGCTGTGATGTCATCACCTTCAGGTGAACGTTCTGTGCTTGTAACTTCCTGTCCCACTGCCAGGTTCCCTCAGACATCTTTCTGTGCGTCGGTTTTCGGGTGAGGACCAGCTTCAGGGTGAGAGGAGCCAGCGAGTCCCTGTTCAGTGTCACCGAGCCGCAGGACAAAGGTGAGAGCTGCTGCATGCTGGGACCCCCCCCCCCCCCCCCCCCCCCCCCCCCCGTTATTGATTACAGTGATCACCACCCCGTTATTGATTACAGTGATCATCACCCTGTTATTGATTACAGTGATCATCACCCTGTTATTGATTACAGTGATCATCACCATCATCTTGCTGTGATCTGATTCTTATTCTTATTTCCTGGTGTTTTTCAGGGAGCTTGTGCACCAAGCGCTTCTCCTACGAAGAGCAGAGGCTGCAGCGCTTCTGTATGGGCGAAGAGTGTCAGTGCATGACAGGTGAGGTGGGCTCCAGCCCTGATTGGCTCCCCGAGCTGTCAATCACACTGACACACACGCTGTGTTACAGCTGCGTGCGCTATGTACAGAGAAGGCGTCGACCCGACTCTGACTGCCGACAAACGCACCGAAGAGACCTGCAGGCCGCACATCAAGTACGGTGAGCGCCAGCAGCAACGAAGGACACACAAACAACACACAAACAACAGCAACGAAGAAGGACACACAAATAACACACAAACAGAAACACAAACAACAGCAACAAAGGACACACAGACAACAAAAACAGCAACACAGACAACAGCAATGAAGAAAGACACACAAACAACACACAAACAGAAACACAAACAGCAACAAAAAGGGAAACGCAAACAACAACAAACTAACTAACAGCAACGAACAAGGACACACAAACAGCAACAACACAAACAACAGCAGCGAACAAGGACACACAACAACAAGCAGCAAAAAACAACAACACACCAACAACAACAACAAACTAACTAACAGCAACAAACAACAACAACAAACAGCATGTGATGTGTGTGTTCCCTCTGCAGCCTACAGGGTGACGGTGAGGTCGGCAGCAGCAGCAGATGGAGACTTCATGACCTACACAGCCACCGTGACTGAAGTCCTGAAGAACACAGGTGAGACAGTCTGAAGACTGAGGGCCCACACAACACACAGGTGATCAGCAGACGGTCCAACAGTCCCTGAACGCACAACACATAAACATTTAGTACAAACGTCTTCACACCACAGTAAATAATAAAGAGTCAAAACTCAAAGTCCTGTCCTCCTCACAGCCAGCAGGACGCCATGCTGGAGTCACATGACCAACACTCAGAGTCTCTGTCTGACCTGCAGACCTGTGGTCTGAACATACTGGTCCCGGATCAGACTACAGCTCTTTATGTCCGTTTACTTTTGACTCCTGAGTTCTTTGTGTGCTGCAGAGTTTGAGGCGGTGCGTTCAGGTACAGAGGTGCAGCTGGTAAAGAAGGCCACCTGCAGCGGAGTCAACGTCCAGAACAACAAACAGTACCTGGTGATGGGAGCCAGCGGGTCAGAGGTCACCAGCGGCCAAAGCATCAAGTCAGTGTCTCTGCCTGTCTGCCGCCTGTTGTCCTTCCTCCTGTCCATGCTCTGATGTCTTGTGTTGGACAGGTACCGTCTCCCTCTGGACTCGGACGCCCTGGTGGAGCTGTGGCCCACAGACTGTAGTTCTCCTGACTGTCAGGACTACAGTACCCAGCTGCAGGACTTTGCTCTGGACCTGCAGCTGTCCAGCTGCCCCTGAGTCTTCGCAGTGCTGATGAAGAATGTTTGTGCTGTTTTTTAATGTGCCAATAAAGTTCTGATGCTCGCTTGAGTATTTGCTTATATTGGGGCTCTTATTCTGAAATGTGTCCACCGGAAGCGAGCCAGTGCGCAGGGGGATGTAGTTTTATTTTGAAAGAGCGGGCCGGATGTTTGCGTGCAGGCTTCAGCTGTCAGGGTAGTTCGTCAACATGCGGCAGTAAACCGGGTCGAACCGGGAACGGACAGTCGGTGTCGCTCGGTTTGGCGGGAGAATGGAGACGTTCAGCAAGCTAACGAGCATGTTGCTGCACGCGCTGGAGACGGTGAGTCACAAGCTGTTAGCTGTTAGCTGTTAGCTCGGTTAGCTCTGTCAAGTGACGGGAAAAAGTTGGACAAAGTTGGTCGCGGGGGAGGACAGCCTCCCTGTCCACCGGAGGACAGGGAGACCGTCTGTCAGGTAGTCCGAATGTGTCTGACGACAGGAAGCTAACAGTTGCTAAAGTTAGCTTAGAGTTGATCCAGGTGTTTGTTGACGTGGAGGAATGTCCTCAGGTATTCAGACAGACAGGTCCGAGCACAGAGCAGCGGATGGTGTCAGACAGCAGCAGCTGAACGTGTCCTCTGTGATGAAGATGAGGCAGAAGGTCCACACAGCTGCAGCTCTGAGGACTTTATTCAGGAGGAGTGTATGAAGAAACATGTCCCCAGAAAACAGCACACTCATGTCTGTCTGTGTCTCTGTCTTTCTGTCTGTGTCTCCCTGTCTCTCTGTGTCTCTCTGTCTGTCTCTCTCTGTCTGTGTCTGTATGTCTGTCTCTCTCTGTGTTTCTGTCTCTCTGTGTCTCTCTGTATGTCTGTCTCTCTCTGTGTCTCTGTCTCTCTGTGTCTCTCTGTCAGAGGGAGCCCACTGTCGACCTCCTGGACTCATTTGTCGATCACTGGAAATCAATAACGAATTATTACATAGTGACGACAGGTGAGTGCAGCTTTATTCTGCAGATACACTGACTGTTGCCTGAATCACCCACTGTGTGTGTCTCTGTGTGTGTGTCTGTGTTTCTGTGTGTCTTTGTGTGTCTGTGTGTCTGTGTTTCTGTGTGTGTCTGTGTTTCTGTGTGTCTTTGTGTGTCTGTGTTTCTGTGTGTCTTTGTGTGTCTGTCTGTTTCTGTGTCTGTGTGTGTAGATGACAGCCGTCCTGTCAGACAGACAGACATCCCCTGGCGTCTCAGGCAGATGTTGGACATCCTGGTGTACGAGGAGAAGCAGCAGGTCAGTCACCTGAACGCCTCCCACCATGTTGGAGTAACGTTGATTGATTATTGATTGGTGTATTGATTAGGATGTGGAGGACCCTGGACCCTGTATGGAGTATCTGCTGCAACACAAGCTGCTGGAGACGCTGTGCACGCTGGGGAAGGCTCAGGTAAGGCTGCAGCGCCTCCTGCAGGACACACTTGTTCAGGCTGGAGGTGCTGATTGGACACTGATCAGCTGGAATGATTGATCATGTGTGTGTTTGTAATGTGGCGGCGCTGATGTCTGTGTGGAAACTCCCCTCAGTACCCTCCAGGCATGTCGCAGCAGGTCCTGCTGTTCTCCTCCAAGCTGCTGTCCCAGGTGCAGCAGCCTCTGCTGCACCTGGTGAACGTCTACAGGCCTGTGCAGGTAAGCTCTCACCGCTGTGAGGAGGAGGCGCGGTAAGCCGCCCTCTAACACCACCTCTGCTCCGCCCACAGAAGATGATTCGTCTCTGTGCGCTTCCTGGTTCCCAAACAGAGAAGGAGGAAGCTCTGTTCCTATTGGCTGTCTGCTCCAAAGTCAAACAGGACCCACACACGCTCAGATACATCTTAGAGGTAACCACAAACATCGGCCCTGTCCCACAGGGGGCGCTCTGCAGACAGCCCAGAATGAATGGAGCTCAAAATAAACTGACCAATCAGCAGCCCTTAGCAGCATGCTAGTGTTTCATGAAAGGACTCTGACACATGATAAATTCTGTGTCTGACTGACCTGAAGTATTACTTGAAGCAGGTGGAAATGATTTTACCTGCTCAGTGTTTTCAGCTTCCAGACCAATCAGCAGCCAAGACACCAGCCCCTGACCAGTTACATCACAGCACAGACCCACCGGGGGCACCTGTCCACGGCCCCGTCCAATCAGAGGGCGGTTTGCTGCCGGTCCTGCTTCAGCTCACTAAGAGTCAGGTGAGCTGGATGCACCTCTGCTGTGGGCCCTGTGAGCCCTCATGTGTTCATCTGTGGGATGTCTGATCCACAGAAGGGCTCGGTGTGTCTGAAGGCCTACGAGAGCCTCCTGCTGCTGTCGGCATGCTCGGGGGAGCTTCTCTGCTGTCACACCCAGCTGGGGGAGCTGCTGGCTGGGAGGCTGCTGGAGCTCTACAGCCTGCTGCCGCTGCAGACCCTGGATCCTGGAGAGGTGCAGAGCTGGCCCCAAACGCCGTGGAGGTACACGCTCCCCCTGTACCCCCTGTGTCTGGTTACCATGACAACACAAGCAGAAGGTCCAGTTGATGCTGTAGTAATCACAATTCTAACTCTGACTGATCCGGCATCACACACTATATGACCCAAAGTATGTGGACAGGAAGTTAGCGTCTCCTGCGCTCCCGCCACAAACAACCAATAGGATTCCTCAGTTATCTTTTGAAATATTGCATAAAATAAATACAAGTTCATGATCCTACAGCAGGATAATCCTCAGTAATGAATGTCCCTCCTCTGCATCAGCTCCCAGTCCTCTCACTGCAGTGCTGACCTCAGCTCAGAGCCAGGTCACATGACCAGCTTCTTCTCCTGGTTTGACTTCCTGGATCAGCTGATGATTGAAGCGCCTGAGGTACACACACACACACTCACTCTCACAATTCAATTCAATTCAATTCAGTTTTATTTATATTTTACAATCAGACATCGTCTCAAAGCGCTTCACAGGAACCCCCCTAAGAGCACTGTGGCAAGGAAACACTCCCTTTAAGAGGAAGAAACCTTGAGCAGGACCCGTCAGCTTAAGGGGGAACCAGTCCTGCTGCTAGTCAGAGAGGATGAAGGAGAGAGAGAGAGCGAGAGAATGAAGGAGAGAGAGAGAGAGAGAGAGAGGAGAGAGAGAGAGGATGAAGGAGAGAGAGAGAGAGAGAGGATGAAGGAGAGAGAGAGAGAGAGAGAGAGAGGAGAGAGAGAGAGAGGATGAAGGAGAGAGAGAGAGAGAGAGAGGATGAGAGGAGAGAGAGAGAGAGAGAGAGGAGAGAGAGAGGATGAAGGAGAGAGAGAGAGAGAGAGGGGAGAGAGAGAGGATGAAGGAGGAGAGAGAGAGGAGAGAGAGAGAGGATGAAGGAGAGAGAGAGAGAGAATGAAGGAGAGAGAGAGAGCGAGAGAATGAAGGAGAGAGAGAGAGAGAGAGAGAGAGAGAGAGAGGAGCAAACATGCAGCAGATGAAACAGTGATTATATTCTAATGATATCTATATATCGTCAGTCCATAAGTAGGAATAGTCATTTGATAGTAATCAAAGCAAAGATGAGCAGCAGGGGCCGATGAAGTCCATGAGCACAGGAGAGACCAGGGGCCGGACTGAGGGTCAGGATGCAGGTCTGAGACCTGAGAGAGAGAGAGAGAGAGAGAGAGAGAGCGAGGTACAGAACTACAGGAAGACAGTGAACACAGATTATGAGACGATATTACCCAGTATGATCCAGACTAAGGAGAGCAGAGGAGAGGTCAGAGGGTGAGGGGGAAACTGCTCAGAGGGTCGTGTTTGTGCCCCTGACAACGTAGAGCAATAGAGACTTCACGGGCCGGACTGCAGGTCAGCATGCAGGTCTTGAGACCAGTGTGAGCCAGAGAGAAAAGGAGAGGTCAGAGGGTGAGAGGGAAACACTCACACACTCTCACCCAGCGGCCCTCTGCACTCTGTCCTTCCCTGTGTGCAGGTGTTGGCGCTGACGCTCACTCAGTGTGTCCATCAGCTGTGGTTGGTGAACGTCCTTCAGCCTCAGCTGCTGCACACGTACGTTCGTTTGTCGCACGTGAGAACGCTGCGCCGCAGAAGGCGGGCTGTCTGACGTCCAGGTTTGTTTGTCTGCTGCAGGTGTGAGCAGGTGGTCCTGGGGTCCACCGCTGTCGTCTGTGCGGCGGTTAGACTGGTCCGCTCCCCCTCTCTGCTGGATCGGTTGGTCCACTTCCTGCTGAAGACCCCGACTCTGACGCACCTGCTGCTGCAGCGCTGCAACCACGTGTCTGACCAGGTGAGACTCACAGAGACATGGGACGTATTGTTGTCACAGGTGTTGGACACACACCGGTCTGTCTCTGTCCTTAGATCAGTATGGTGTCTCTGGCTCTGGTGGAGGAGTTACTACAGAAGCCTCACAGGGACATTTTGGACGTCCTGGTGTTGAGTTTCCTGCAGAGTCGAAGTTACCTGTCTCCATCTGCTGAAGGACAGGAGGACAGACACCCAGAGACCAGCGAGGATAGCGAGTAGGTCCAACACTTGTCTTTGTTAAAGTGTGTGTGAGGTGAGACATGCTGATGGCGTCCTTCCTGTCTGCAGGGACCTGGAGGAGGACCCCTTCTTCTCGGACAGTTTGTGCTTCTCAGACGGTCCTTTGCTTACTCCTCCTCCCTGCTCCACGGCTGCCCCCCCCCTCTCCGGACAGGACGCTGCTGCTGATGTTGTTAACAGGTAACACAACCCCCCCCCCCCATCATCACAATGACACACACTGATGTTAAATCACCAGTCTGATGATGTGTCTGTGTGTGTGTGTCTCTCTCTGTGTCTGTGTTTCTGTGTGTGTCTGTGTGTGTCTGTGTGTGGGTTTGTGTCTCTCTGTGTGTGTCTGTGTCTGTGTCTGTGTGTCTCTCTGTGTCTGTGTCTCTGTGTGTGTGTGTGTGTCTGTGTCTCTCTGTGTCTGTGTCTCTGTGTGTGTCTGTGTCTGTGTCTCTCTCTGTGTCTGTGTCTCTGTGTGTGTGTGTGTCCCTGTGTGTCCCTGTGTGTGTGTCTCTTTGTGTCTGTGTGTGTGTCTCTCTGTGTCTGTGTGTGTGTCTCTCTGTGTCTGTGTCTCTGTGTGTGTGTCTGTGTCTCTCTGTGTGTCTCTGTGTGTGTCTGTGTCTCTGTGTCTCTGTCTGTGTGTGTGTTAGTTTCCTGTGTCTGGTTCCTGTTCAGGTTCGGTCTGCTCAGCTGCTGCAGGAAGGAGGATATGAGACGTATGTCCACGATGCTCACACACAGGTCAGGGAACACACACACAGACACACAGTCATTAACTTTGAACACACACACGTCTGACTCCGCCTCCTGCTTCAGGTGACTCGGTGTCAAGCTCTCTCTCTGTCCTGGGATTGGCCGAGCAGCCTCCCTCCTCCTGCCTCCCTCTCAGGTGAGGAGGACAGGTTCTTTGAAGGTGACCTGCTGAAAGTTCTCTTCGATCGACTAGGACGCATCCTGGAGCAGGTACACACACTCACACACCCGTGTCTCCTCACACACACTTTCAGTTGCTGATGTGCACTGTGTGTGTGTGTCCGCAGCCATACGAGCTGAACCTGCAGGTGACGGCCGTCCTCTCCAGGCTGTCGGCCTTCAGCCACCCTCTGCTGCACGAGTACCTGCTGAACCCCTACATACACCTGTCCCACAGCTCCAGGTCGCTCTTCTCCGTCCTTGTCAGGGTGAGACACGCAGAGATGCAGACATGTTGGCTGTCTTCATTTTCAGCCTGAAGATGGTGTGTGACCGTCTGTGTGTGTCTGTGTGTGTGTGTGTGTCTCTGTGTGTGTCTCTGTGTGTGTGTGTGTGTGTGTGTGTGTGTGTCTGTCTGTCTGTGTGTGTGTGTGTCTCTGTCTGTCTCTGTGTGTGTGTGTGTGTGTGTGTGTGTGTGTGTGTGTGTGTCTGTCTCTGTCTCTGTGTGTGTGTGTCTGTGTGTGTCTGTGTGTGTGTGTGTGTGTCTCTGTCTGTCTGTGTGTGTGTGTGTGTGTGTGTGTGTGTGTCTCTGTCTGTGTGTCTGTCTGTGTGTGTGTCTGTGTCTGTCTGTGTGTGTGTGTCTGTGTGTCTCTGTGTGTGTGTGTCTCTGTCTGTGTGTCTGTGTGTCTCTGTGTGTGTGTCTGACTGTGTGTGTCTCTGATTGTGTGTGTCTGTGTGTGTGTCTCTCTGTGTGTGTCTATGTGTGTCTGTCTCTGTGTGTGTCTCTGTGTGTGTGTGTCTGTGTCTGTGTGTGTGTCTGTTTCTGTGTGTGTCTGTGTGTGTGTGTCTGACTGTGTGTCTCTGTGTGTGTCTCTGTGTGTCTATGTGTGTCTGTCTCTGTGTGTGTCTCTGTGTGTGTGTCTCTCTGTGTGTCTATGTGTGTGTGTCTCTGTGTGTGTGTGTCTGACTGTGTGTGTCTCTGTGTGTGTGTCTATGTGTGTGTGTCTCTGTGTGTGTGTGTCTGACTGTGTGTGTATCTGTGTGTGTCTCTCTGTGTGTCTGTCTCTGTGTGTGTCTGTCTGTGTCTCTGTGTGTGTCTGTGTGTCTCTGTCTGTGTCTGTGTGTGTCTGTCTCTGTGTGTGTCTGTGTGTGTGTGTGACTCTCAGGTGATGGCAGAGTTGGTCCAGAGGATCCAGCAGGTCTCTAACCTGCCTGACAGGCTGCTGAACACCAGGAGACACCTGCTGGGACTGAGCCACAGCACTGGGTAACCGTCCACCTGTCCTGTCCTCTTGTGTAGGACGGGGTTTTGTTCAGTGGTTTCTGTGGGCAGCTGTGGGGGGGTGTCAGAATGATGATGAGTGAGCAGACATGTGACTGTTGGTCTGTCCTCAGACTGGAACACCTGGTTCTGCTGAGAGGAGTCATCGTCCTGGAGGAGTTCTGTAAGGAGCTTGCGGCCGTTGCTTTTGTGAAGCTGTCCCTGGACTCAGAGGAACTTACCTGGACTGGGACCAAGTGACCTGTGATGGGTCTGTATTAGGGATGTCCTGATCAGGTTTTTTTGCCCTCGACCGAGTCCCGATTCGATCCTAGCAAAACGTGTTTGTGTGTGTGGCGCCACGCTAGGAGATTTCACACACGCAGCGGCTCATCGAGGTCTCGAACCAGGACCTCTCGCACCAAAAGCGACTGTCATACCCCTACACTACAGGACACAGAGCCACCCTGCCCAGAAGGCGTTACCTTTCAGAGTCCTAATAAATATATCTGAGTCCTGATCGGAAGGTAAAGTCCGATTCCGATCGAGTCTGAAATCACGTCATCGGGCCCAATTTCCGATCACGTGATCGGATCGGGACATCCCTAGTCTGTATGATCTGTGCGTCTTCAGGACTAATAAAGCGGCCTGACAGCAGGACACGGTCCTCGGGGACGGCCATCGTCTCTGTCTGCAGGTTTTTGTTCAGGTTTTTAAAGACATGTGATATTTATTGCTCGCGGTCAGCTGAGCCTGGACTCTGAGTTACATGTGTGTAAGGCCCCGTTCACACTGGGGAAATAAATGTGGCTTAAGCAGGATTTGGCCGCATCCAGATCAATCCAGATGTGTTTTTTTCCAAGTGTGAACACCTCCAATCCGGCTGAATCCAGTTTGATTTCAAGCCGGCTAGATCCACCCTCGAGAAGTGGATCTAGCCGGATTGGCTCAAATGTGGCTCAGGTGTGAACGCAGCGAATCCGGCTAGCCACATTATTAGCCATATTACGAGGCGCCACCTAGTGGTTTGGAGAACAGCAAACATGCTGGATGAATCCGGATTGAGTGTGGACACAACTGTGTGCTAGCCAGATTTGAAAATAGGTCTGAACGCATCCAGCTTAAAGGCTGTCTGGGCTCAATCCTACTCTAGCTGGAATGACTTTCTCCAGTGTGAACGGGGCCTAAATGACCCACAGCAAACAACGTTCTACAACACACACACTAACGTCCGGACCCGAAGACCTGAGCTGGACACACACACATGGAAAAGTTTACTGCAAGTGTTGAAGTGCAATTAACCGCTTGGTCCAAAGACGAGCAAACGAGACGAAACTTTGTCCTCTGCTGAGTGAACCTTTATTAAACAACTGATGACCTCAGACTGATCACTGTACAGCCACCAAGGTCTGTGTGTCTGTGTGTCTCTGTGTCTGTCTCTGTGTCTGTGTGCCTGTCTGTGTCTCTGTGTGTGTGTGTGTCTGTGTGTCTGTCTCTGTGTCTGTGTGCCTGTCTGTGTCTCTGTGTGTGTGTGTGTCTGTGTGTCTGTCTCTGCCTTTGTGTCTCTCTGTGTCTTTGTGTAATTAAAGTCATGACTCGGAGCTTCTGTCCATCGTCTCGCAGCAGTGATGTTCTGTATAGTTTCCTGAACGCAGCAGGTGATTGGCTGTTAAAATAAAAACAAATGTGACCTCTGACCCCAAACTTAGACAGTGGTCCAGCATCAACAAGCTCAGCAACAGCACGAGCTCTTCTGCAGCATGTATCTGATGTTCCCAGCAGACCAGCACACTGCCTCCACCCGCTCGCCTTCAAATCCTGGTTCCATGTGTCCCCCGGGACAGAGACGCAGCTGGATGTCCATGCGCTGTCACCATAGGACCAGGCCGCTCATGTCCTGATGTCTCCATCCTCTCAGAAGCTTGTATGTGAGGAAGTTTTAAAGTCTGTTCTACAGGAAACCAGAGCAGGAGAGAGCGGATCAGTCCCTCTGGTTCCTGTCGGGACTCTGGATCAGCTGCAGGCTAGAGGAAAGTCTGGGAGGACCACACTGTTAGAGACAGCCCCTAGAGGCGGCAGGGTGAACTGCAGACAGTCTGAATGAGGTCAGTCAGGTCCAGTATTGATCATGTATCAGCTGAATGTAAACAGACTCATGTCCTTTGGTCTTTCATAAAACACTAGCATGCTGCTAATGGCAGCTGATTGGTCAGGTCAGGCTAGGACTGATGGGGACAGGAGGTCCTCTATAGGGCCCTTCAGTGTGGACTCAGAGTGCCCCCTGTGGGACAGGAGGTTTTCTGGTCGTGTTTCCTTTCAGGATGCTGCAGACTTTTCTCCTTGCTGCTCAGAGTGCTCCACACACACACACACCCACCCGTAGACCCGCTGGGAGCAGGTGTTGGTCGAGTGTTGCTCAAAGCCAGGTCACACCAGCCAGGGCCGAACCTGCAGCCACAACAACCTCTGGAGCCGCAGGCCTCCCACTCATTCTTCTTCTTCCCCAATGAACAGCCTGTGTGTGCTGCCCCCTGGTGGTGGATGATGACCATCGGATGGACGCTACTTTTCATGATGCATTGTGGGATACATTGAGGGCCCTATATGGGGTCTACAGTTTGTCACTACACAGTGACAGCTCTCCAAAATGGCGGAGGCTCTGTGCAGCACCACATGCAGTGATCAGGGACTCCATCACTGGAGGACCCGGAAAGACACGTTCTGTTTGTTCCACTGCTGAATGACTCTGACAGGGCTTTTATTGTGAAGGTCCATACCGGATGTATGTGTGTGTGGTTCCTCCCTGCAGCGGAGCAGAGAGGAGGAGCAGGAGGAGAGCGGATCTGAAGGTCACAGCTGGCGGAGCATCCTCCTCCTCTTCCTCATCATCATCCTCCCCATCGATCATCAGATTCATTATCGATCCACTGACCGGAGTCTTTGGCTGCGCTGTGACGTGAGGCCGCACGAGCGACCGACGCATCCGCAGCATCCCGCCTGTCTACCTGCCTGCCCGTCCGTCTCTCCGCCATGGGGAACCGGGGGATGGAGGACCTCATCCCGCTGGTGAACCGGCTCCAGGACGCCTTCTCCGCCATCGGTCAGAACGCCGAGCTCGACCTGCCGCAGATCGCGGTGGTGGGCGGGCAGAGCGCCGGGAAGAGCTCGGTGCTGGAGAACTTCGTGGGCAAGTGAGTCTGTCTGTCTGTCTGTCTGTCCGCCTGTCTGTCTGTCCAGCTGTTTGTCTGTCTGTCCGCCTGTCTGTCTGATGACTGACAGGCGGCCGCTGAATGAAGCAGCGGAGGCGTCGTGATGTCACGTGTTCGGGTCGCTGCGGCTTCTAACTGAAAGTGATTAATTGATGATCAGCGTGTTGTCTGACGTCACGACGTGATTTCATCTGATTGATCAGAACAGAGGGAGACCTCTGACGTCATGTGCTGTAACGTTGAAGCTGTCATTATTATAGGACATGTCTCTATGTGGGACATGTCATGTCTTGATGAGTTAAGACTCAGCGTCCAAAGCTGTCCCAACATGTCTCCATGTTGTGTCCAAGCTAAGACCTGAGTCACCCGGTGTCCAGAGGACAGTGCCGTCCAACCATGGTCAGTCCATGGGGTGACATCATTTAGATTCATGTGACATGAGGAGGACATGATGCGTGTGTGCAGGATGTCCTCAGCTTCCACAGAGCTGTCTGTAGGACACATGGATGTCCTGCCACAACACACAGACCCGCTGAGCGTGTCCCATCAGCAGCTCGTCTCCCTGACAGGTCCTGCAGGTGCCACGTCTGTCGTTTGAGTGCTGCTCCAAGCTGCCTTCTGATTGGTGGAATATTTTTATCTTCACCCGGAGGATGAGGAGGGTCTGTCTGTACGGCTGCTCTCATTGGTTGCTGTTGGTCACACGACTCAGCTGGGCTGTACAGGCATTGCATGACAATAACAGCGTGTGTGTGTGTGTGTGTGAGAGAAAGAGAGAGAGTGTGTGTGTGTGCTGACTACACACACACACACACACACACAGTGAGGATGTCGTGACACTGTCTCTCCTCGAGCTGCAGCTCCGCTGAAGGATTCTCCTCAGTGAGGAATGATGTCAAATAGAAAATGATTCATCTACAAAGATCCTGGTCCTGGTTTAGCACCTCCTGTTGTATCCCTGTCCAGGTCTAGCACCTCCTGGTGTATCTCTGTCCAGGTCAAGTGCCTCCTAGAGAATCCTGGTCCAGGTCTAGCACCTCCTGGAGGATCCTGGTCCAGGTCTAGCACCTCCTGGAGGATCCTGGTCCAGGTCTAGCACCTCCTGGAGGATCTTGGTCCAGGCTTAGCGCCTCCTGGAGGATGCCAGTCTCCTCAGCCCGTCTCTGACGAGTTCCAGACTCCCCTCAGAGGAGGCACTTCCCCAAGGCTGTAATCAGGATCTCATTCTCTACGTTTGTGGCAGAGTAAAGTACCCGCTGCAGGTTCAGCTCCTCCTGAGCCTCGACAGCCTGCTTCTGAAGCACCAAACCGCTTCCATGGAAACACTGCTAGCCTTTATCTTACTGCATTAGAGGCCATGTTTGGGACCTGTCAGTGAAGCTGTGTGTCCTCCCCTTTCCTCAGAGACTTCCTCCCTCGTGGCTCAGGTATCGTCACTCGTCGCCCCCTGGTGCTGCAGCTCATCAACTGTCCGACAGGTGAGACCCGCCACGCTCTGTTCTGTAGTGATCTGAACGCTGAGCGCTGATCTGATCATGTGATGTGCATTGATCAGAGTACGCAGAGTTCTTGCACTGTAAGGGGAAGAAGTTCACGGACTTCGATGAAGTTCGACAGGAGATCGAAGGTGAAACGGATCGAGTGACTGGACAGAACAAAGGCATCAGTCCAGTCCCCATCAACCTGAGAGTCTACTCCCCTAACGGTAACACACACACACTCAAACACACACACACACCCTCTCACCACTGACTTGGCGTGTCTGTGTCCTCAGTGCTGAATCTGACCCTGGTGGATCTTCCGGGGATGACAAAGGTTCCAGTGGGCGACCAGCCGGCAGACATCGAGCACCAGATCAGAGAAATGCTCATGCAGTTTGTCACCAAGGAAAACTGCCTCCTGCTGGCCGTCTCTCCGGCCAACTCTGACCTCGCCAACTCTGATGCTCTGAAGATTGCCAAGGAGGTCGACCCGCAAGGTCTGAGCCCTGCACACCCCCGCTGAATCCTCTACACCTCCACCCACCTCCACCTACATTTCCCTGAGGGACCTTCCCAAAGGGATTAATAAAGTTTATTCTAGTATATTCTATTCTAAAGAAAGCAATTTAACTGCAGGTCTGAGGACCATTGGCGTGATCACCAAACTGGATCTAATGGATGAGGGAACCGATGCCAGAGACATCCTGGAGAACAAGCTGCTGCCGCTGCGCAGAGGTATGCACACATGACATCACACAGTCCTGATCCCCGACACCAACAGGTGCTCCGTCAGAGGCGATAACAGTCTCTGAAATGTGTCAGGTTACATCGGGGTGGTGAACCGCAGCCAGAAAGACATCGATGGGAAGAAAGACATCACAGCAGCTCTGCAGGCTGAGCGGAAGTTCTTCCTGTCACACCCGGCCTACCGCCACCTGGCTGACCGCATGGGCACGGCCTACCTGCAGAAAGTCCTTAACCAGGTACGCAGAGCCTGGACTTCATGCTGCTGTGTTAGGGTGTTAGACTCCCACAGCTGGGGAATTACTTGTATAAGGTGGATTCACCAGCCACAGAGATCCTGGTCACAACCTCATGGCAGATTTTCAGATCAGGTCTCTCTGCTCACTGCTTCCAATGTAACCATGGTAACAGAGCATCTCTCCTTTGCCCCTAGCAACTGACCAACCACATCCGGGACACGTTGCCAGGGTTACGCAGCAAACTGCAGAGCCAGCTGCTGTCCATCGAGAAAGAGGTGGAAGAGTACAAGAACTTCAGACCGGACGACCCGAGCCGCAAAACCAAGGCTCTGCTGCAGTCAGTACCCACACACAAACACACAGTGACCTCCAGTTCACGGTGCTACACACCAGCTGAGTGACAGTGCATGTGTGTGTCAGGATGGTGCAGCAGTTTGCGGTGGACTTTGAGAAGAGGATTGAAGGATCCGGGGACCAGGTGGACACCTACGAGCTGTCAGGGGGAGCCAAGATCAACCGAATCTTCCACGAGCGCTTCCCCTTCGAGCTGGTGAAGGTAAGCCTCCGGTCAGCGGCTGTGCGGCCTTCAGTGTGCAGCAGGACGTCCTGCGGCCGCTCACTCATGTGTGTTTGACCTGCAGCTGGAGAGTGACGAGAAGACACTTCGCAAGGAGATCAGCTACGCTATCAAGAACATCCACGGGATCAGGTGTGTGCAGGTGTCAGTCTGAGCGGTGTGTGTGTGTGTGTGTGACTCACCTGTTCTCACCTGTGTCCCCCGCTCAGGACGGGATTGTTCACACCTGACATGGCGTTTGAGACGATCGTGAAGCGTCTGATTGGTCAACTCAAAGAGCCGTGCCAGAAGTGTGTGGACATGGTGATCAGTGAGCTGGTCAACACGGTCCGGCAGTGTACACAGAAGGTACCAGCGGTGCTGCACGCCGCCTTTAGCATCTTTTAGCATCCTGTAGCTGCCTTGGGTGTCGGTGTGTGACCTGTGTGTGACCTGTGTGTGACCTGTGTGTGACCTGTGTGCGTCCTGCGTGTGACCTGTGTGTGACCTGTGTGTGACCTGTGTGCGTCCCGTGTGTGACCTGTGTGCGTCCTGTGTGTGACCTGTGTGTGACCTGTGTGTGACCTGTGTGTGACCTGTGTGCGTCCTGCGTGTGACCTGTGTGTGACCTGTGTGTGACCTGTGTGCATCCCGTGTGTGACCTGTGTGCGTCCTGTGTGTGACCTGTGTGTGACCTGTGTGCGTCCCGTGTGTGACCTGTGTGCGTCCCGTGTGTGATCTGTGTGTGACCTGTGTGCGTCCCGTGTGTGATCTGTGTGTGACCTGTGTGCGTCCTGTGTGTGACCTGTGTGTGACCTGTGTGCGTCCCGTGTGTGACCTGTGTGCGTCCTGTGTGTGACCTGTGTGTGACCTGTGTGTGACCTGTGTGCGTCCTGTGTGTGACCTGTGTGTGACCTGTGTGCGTCCTGTGTGTGACCTGTGTGTGACCTGTGTGTGACCTGTGTGTGACCTGTGTGCGTCCTGTGTGTGACCTGTGTGTGACCTGTGTGCGTCCCGTGTGTGACCTGTGTGCGTCCCGTGTGTGATCTGTGTGTGACCTGTGTGCGTCCCGTGTGTGATCTGTGTGTGACCTGTGTGTGACCTGTGTGTGACCTGTGTGTGACCTGTGTGCGTCCTGTGTGTGACCTGTGTGTGACCTGTTTCCTGTCTACAGCTGGCTCAGTATCCGATGCTCAGAGAGGAGATGGAGAGGATCGTCACTCAGCACATCAGAGACCGAGAGAGTCGTACCAAAACCCAGGTGGGTCACACGAGGCTGTTTCATGCTAACTCTTCAGCTGTGACAGAACGCTGCTCGTTGACTGTGGTTCAGACTCGAACAGTCGGCGGCCACCTGAACCCCTTTTACGTTTTCAGGCTGATGTGTTCATGTGTCCAGAAACCTGTCTGAGCTTCCTGGTCTGTCTCCTCAGGTGTTGCTGCTGATCGACATTGAGCTGTCCTACATGAACACAAACCACGAGGACTTCATCGGCTTTGCAAAGTAAGAAGGAACACACACTGACAAATCCTCTGTAGACGTCTGTTAGACTGAGCTGAGCCCTGTGTGTGTGTGTGTGGCAGTGCTCAGCAGAAGAGCAGCCAGATGAACAAGAAGAAGGCAGCAGGAAACCAGGTGAGCACGCTCAGGCGGCCGGGGGCGGGGCTTCATTGGGATGAATGGACGAAGGACAGCTCATTCATGTGTCTCTCTTTTCTTTTCACTCTGTCTTTCCATCCCCTCTCTCTGCCTCTGTTGCCGTGGTAACCAGGACGAGATCATGGTGAGTGTGAGTGTGCTTGTGGCAGCGTGTGGGACATACATGTTCACACACTCACTCTGCGAGGACACCATTTCCCACGAGTCCCCATCACATGGAGCAGTGGGCCACAGACCGGTTCTGTTAGGGTAGCTCTCCTCTCTGAAAAGGTTCTGTATTACAGATTTCACCGGACTTTGTGTCTTAGAGAACAGGGACAGGTCTCCTGAATGCAACAGCCTTCATGCTCCTGAGTGTGCAGCGCTGTGGGAGCGCAGTGTCTCAGAGGACGACAGCGTCTGAATGATCTGAACCCAGGGCGGAGCTCACTGGCAAAAACTTCACAAGCTAGCACATTGTAATGACTTGAAGCTAATGTGGCTAGCTAATACAGGACAGGCGCAGTGAGCTTACCAGGCGGGCTCTGGTGTTGTCATGCTAACAGTCAGCAGACAGACAAATGACGACAAAACATGGCCGACGTACAAGTATTGATGCAGAATCAGTGGTTCAAGAAGTCTTGGCCTGTTTTCTTGTTGGTGACGTGGTTTCTTCTCTGTTGATGTCACCCTGGAAATGATGACATCACCACCAACCGTTCTCATGTGCAGGTGATCCGTAAAGGCTGGCTCACCATCAACAACATCAGCATCATGAAGGGCGGAGCCAAAGAGTACTGGTTTGTCCTGACAGCCGAGACTCTGTCCTGGTACAAAGATGATGAGGTAACACACACACACACACACACACACTGCTGAAGTTTAATCTACTTCATACTGTCACTGCCCCCCCCTGCAGGAGAAGGAGAAGAAGTACATGTTGCCTGTGGACAACCTGAAACTGAAGGACATTGAGAAGAGCTTCATGTCAAGCAAACACATCTTCGCCCTGTTCAACACTGAGCACAGGTCAGTGTGTGTCTGTGTGTGTGTTTGTGTGTGTGCAGACAGTGTGTGTGTGTCTGAGTGTGTGTGTGTGTGTGCAGACAGTGTGTGTGTGTGTGTGTGTGTGCGCGCAGACAGTGTGTGTCTGTGCAGACAGTGTGTGCAGACAGTGTGTGTCTGTGCAGACAGTGTGTGTGTGTGTGTCTGAGTGTGTGTGTGTGCGCGCAGAGAGTGTGTGTGCAGACAGTGTGTGTGTGTGTGTCTGTGTGCAGACAGTGTGTGTGTGTGTGTCTGTGTGCAGACAGTGTGTGTGTGTGTGTGTGTGTGTGTGCGCGCAGACAGTGTGTGTCTGTGTGCAGACAGTGTGTGTGTGTGTGTGTGTGTGTGTGTGCAGACAGTGTGTGTCTGTGTGCAGACAGTGTGTGTGTCTGTGTGCAGACAGTGTGTGTGTCTGTGTGCAGACAGTGTGTGTGTGTGTGTGTGTGTGTGCAGACAGTGTGTGTCTGTGTGCAGACAGTGTGTGTGTCTGTGTGCAGACAGTGTGTGTGTCTGTGTGCAGACAGTGTGTGCGTGTGTGCAGACAGTGTGTGTGTCTGTGTGCAGACAGTGTGTGTGTCTGTGTGCAGACAGTGTGTGCGTGTGTGCAGACAGTGTGTGTGTGTGTGCAGACAGTGTGTGTGTGTCTGTGTGCAGACAGTGTGTGTGTGTGTGTGTGCAGACAGTGTGTGCGTGTGTGCAGACAGTGTGTGTGTGTGTGTGTGTGTGCAGACAGTGTGTGTGTGTCTGTGTGCAGACAGTGTGTGTGTGTGTGTGCAGACAGTGTGTGTGTGCAGACAGTGTGTGTGTGTGTGTCTGTGTGCAGACTGTGTGTGTGTGTGCAGACAGTGTGTGTGTGTGTGTGTGTGTGTGCAGACTGTGTGTGTGTGTGCAGACAGTGTGTGTGTGCAGACTGTGTGTGTGTGTGTGTGTGTGTGTGCAGACTGTGTGTGTGTGTCTGTGTGCAGACTGTGTGTCTGTGTGCAGACTGTGTGTGTGTCTGTGTGCAGACTGTGTGTGTGTCTGTGTGCAGACAGTGTGTGTCTGTGTGCAGACAGTGTGTGTGTGTCTGTGTGCAGACAGTGTGTGTGTGTGTGTGTGTGCAGACAGTGTGTAATGGGACAAACGTGGTGTTGCAGGAATGTGTACAAAGACTACCGTCAGCTGGAGCTGGCCAGCGAGTCTCAGGAGGAGGTGGACAGCTGGAAGGCTTCTTTCCTGCGGGCCGGTGTGTACCCTGAACGCAGCGTGGTACGCAGCCCTGCCACTACTACATGATTACAGATGCTTACTATGACGTCATTAACACTGTAATTACCACATTGTTCTAATGTTTGCAGCACTGTAAATGTTCTGGTCTTTATTTGTCCCGTCATGCTGCAGGATAAAGAGAAGGTGAGTCCCTGTGTGTCTGTGTGTGTGTCTGTGTGTGTCTGTGTGTGTCTGTGTGTGTTTGTGTGTGTCTTTGTGTGTTTGTCTGTGTCTGTCTGTGTGTCTGTGTGTGTCTTTATGTGTGGTAACAGGTGTCTGTGTGTGTCTGTGTGTGTGTGTGTCTGTGTGTCTGTGTGTGTCTTTATGTGTGGTAACAGGTGTCTGTCTGTGTGTCTGTGTGTGTCTTTATGTGTGGTAACAGGTGTGTGTGTGTGTGTCTGTCTGTCTGTGTGTGTGTCTGTCTGTGTGTGTCTATGTGTGTCTTTATGTGTGGTAACAGGTGTTGTGTGTTCACAGGTGGAGGCGGAGGAGGTGAGCGGGGACGGGCAGATCCACAGTCTGGACCCTCAGCTGGAGCGGCAGGTGGAGATCGTCAGGAACCTGGTGGACTCATACCTGTCCATCATCCACCGCACCGTCAGAGACCTCATCCCCAAGACCGTCATGCACCTGATGGTCAACAATGTGAGACACACACACACTCGGGTGCACACAGGAAGTGATGTGATGGGTCATGTGACCTCCTCTATGTTCCTCAGACAAAGGAATTCATCCACTCTGACCTGCTGGCTCAGCTCTACTCCTGTGGGGACCAGAACAGCCTGATGGAGGAGTCTCAGGAGCAGGTGAGGGCGTAGGGCTCAGGGTGGAGCGGTGGACGGTCGTGTCTGGGGTTATTGAGCTCTGTCTCTTGGTGTCTTTCGTCCAGGCTCAGCACCGCGATGAGATGCTCAGGATGTACCATGCTCTTCGAGAAGCCCTCAGCATCATTGGTGACATCAGCACCACCACTGTCACCACGGCGATGCCTCCACCCGTCGACGACTCCTGGCTGCAGGTGACGGGGATGCCTTGTGGACGCAGGTAACCTTACAACAGATGAGCTCCTCCCACTTGACAGCGCGCGGTCACATGACTAAGCCTCTGCTGGTCTCTGCAGGTCTCCTATGTCCAGCCCGACCCCCCAGCGCAGGGCCCCTCCTGGGCCTCCTCGTCCAGGAGGGCGAGCAGCCCCTGGCCCCCCATCTCGTCCTGCGGTGTCCCCTGACCCTGGACCTCCGCCCTCTGTCCCGTCACGGCCCAACAGAGCACCTCCACCTGGAGTCCCCAGGTGAGTGTGGGTAACAGGGAGGTCAGAGGTCACACAGGTGATGAGTTTGAGTGCAGTCAGGAGAGAGTAGTTCTCAGGGTGGAGGGGAGCAGTGAACGCAGCACTGCCTCTGTTAACCCACGCTGTAACAGGACCTGAACGCAGCGTGTTCAGTGAGTCCTCGGCTCCGTGTCCTGTGTTCACAGGCTGCGTCTCTGGACGTCTCATTAGAGGGAGTTCAGTCTGTCTCCTCTTCATTGGTGCTGTGAGGAACACGCCATCTACAAACAAGCGGCACAGACATGGACAAGAAAGACTCGTCTTTCTTTGTCCACCTCCTCCTCAGATTCTACCCCCTCCACTTCACACTCCACCCTTTCCCAGGACTCCTCCTCATCTTCAGACTCCTCTTCCTCCTCTGTCTCTTCCTCCACCCACCCCCCGTCAGACTCCACCTCCGCCGTTGTCTGCACCATCCGTCCAGCTGGAGCCATGTCTGTGTGCCTGTCCTCTTGTGTGTCTGTTTGTGTGATGCTGTTCTACCGGTACCTTGAACATGGAGCAGGTGTGTCAGTCAGAGCAGGTAGCCCCGCCCCTAGCCCCTCCCCTTTATATTGACCATATATGGTTATTCTTTCAGAATCTCTATCAGTGACCAGTGAGGAGTTCATCAATGGTACGTCAGCTGTCCATCCGATGTCTCTGTCTGTTCCTCATTGTCCAATCAGATTGCTGTTCTCGCCGTGTGACGCCACCCACCCCCACAGCATCATCAACACTCATGTGACAGCTCCATCACCTGTTACTGACTGTCTGTCTGTCTCTCTGTCTGTCTCCAGTCGGAGGGCTCCTGCATCTCCATCCTCATCCTCCAGACCAGCCTCTGACTCCACCCCCTGACACACACACACACACTCACACACTCACACACACACTCACACACACACACACACTCACACACACTCACACACACACACACACTCACACACACTCACACACACACTCACACACACAGACACACACACACTCACACACACATACACACACACACTCACACACTCACTCTCAGACTCACTCGTTCCGTATGTGATTCCCACCAGTTCTGATTAACTGGCTCAAACTGGTTCTAAATGAGGGACCAGGTTCTAGCTGGTACCAGCAGGACCTGGCTGGGCCCTGTGGGGTCCTGTGGGGCCCTGTGGGGTCCTGTGGGGCCCTGTGGGGTCCTGTGGGTCGGTGTGGCTTTGGCCCCTCGCTGCACACATGGTTTTGCACAGAAGAGACACACACAGAGTTCAGCGAGTGTTTCTCATCTGACTTTGGGTCCAGCGGGTTTAACCGGCCCACAGCTGATCGGCTCCACTGGGGTACGTGCCCGGACGATTCTGTCCCAGCTGGGTCCACATGGTGTCCGTCCAACCGGTCAGAGTCCACGTCAGATCTCTGAGTGAACAGCAGCAGACCCATGTGACCGCAGGTTCAGATCCAGTCCCTGGAACTGGTTACATCAGAGACTGGTTGTTGTTCCTTCTAACTGGTACCAGCGGCTTCTGTTTACATGACCTTTGACCTCTGTCCTCTCCTCTGTTTCTGTCCCCAGTCGTCCCAGTAAAGGTAGCCCCGCCCACGGAGAGAGTCCCCAGTCTTCTATTGAGGGTTAGGCTGAGCCCGGTCTGGTCCTGCTGGTGCTGTGTCACTGTACAAATACTTCTGCAATACTCAGTGTGTATGGATGTGTCTGCAAGCTCCGCCCCCTCTGTTACATCAAAGTCATGTGATCTGTCAGGTTAATGAGAAGACGTGCTCAGTGTGTTTCTGATGTGAGCTGACGGCGAGGGAACTTTTCTTTACAGTGTAAAGTTTACATTTACTGTTTGATTGATTGATTGATTTATCTATGTATTTATTTATATATTTACCAATTGATTGATTGATTGACTGATTTTTTTTTTTTTATTGACTAATTTATTTATTTTTTTATTGTCTGATTTATTGATTGATTTTTTTATTGACTGATTTATTTGATTGATTGACTGAGTTATTGATTGATTGATTTATTGACTGATTTTTTATTGGCTGATTTATTTATTTATTAATTTATTTGATTGATTGACTGAGTTATTGATTGATTGATTTATTGACTGATTTTTTTATTGGCTGATTTATTTATTTATTAATTTATTTGATTGATTGACTGAGTTATTGATTTATTTATTTATTTATTTTTTTATTGACTAATTTATTTATTTTTTTATTGACTAATTTATTTATTTATTAATTTATTTGATTGATTGACTGAGTTATTGATTGATTTATTTTTTTTTTTTATTGACTAATTTATTTATTTTTTTATTGACTGATTTATTTGATTGATTGACTGAGTTATTGATTGATTGATTGACTGATTTATTCATTGATTTATTGACTGATTTTTTATTGACTGAGTTATTTATTGATTGATTGACTTATTGATTGATTGACTAAGTTATTTATCTACCTGCCTGCGGTCTGTGTGACCGTTTCTCTGGAGCGTCCCTTCATCCAGACTGACACCAGCTGCTTCAGTGCATGTGAGGTTGTTTTGAGTGTGTTTGTTTTGGACGTGTCAGCAGGTGATGGTCACAGAGTTGTATCCTGTGTGTGTGTACAGAGTGTGTTCATGCTGTGTCGGTGTTGTGGTGCTTCAGTAGGGATAGGTGCACTCTGCGCTGCGTTCAGCGGCCGGTGTGTGTGTGTGTAGCTGTCCTCGTGTGTGCAGTGGTGTGGTGTCAGCATGCCCGGTGAGTGTGGTGTGATGTTGTTGCAGGTCCTCTGAACGCAGCTCGGCCTCGCTCACCCCCCCCGTGCTCGTGCTGTTTCACTCTGTTATTGATATGAATATAAATGTCCGTGCTCACAGACTATATGAAGACAATAATGTAACATATACATACGAGGAACATATATGTGGATCTGTTCGCCTGGAATACGCACACTGTAGTGTGTTTGTGTGTCGATGTGTGTAGTTGTGGTGTGTATCGTCATGTGATCGGGCCAACAGAGATGTGTTGACATGAATAAAGTTTGTGTGAATGCAGCAGAGTGTCTGCTCTTGTTTTTGAACTCTGGTGTCAGAGCAGAGCTGCAGTGTGTGCCTGCAGCCAACAGGTGGAGCTGCAGCTTGACACCTGACAGCATCATCATCCTCTGAGTGAACTGAACTGAGAGCGAGAGAGGAAGGAAGACAGACAGAGAGAGAGAGAGCCGCAGGACAGAGGAACAGAGCCAGAGACACTTACAGACAGACGGAGACACGGCTGTCCAGAATGGAAGCAAAGGGTTAAAGTGTCTCAGCGTGTCTGTCTGTCTGTCTGCAGACATGTCCTCCCGCGCTGACAGTAAGACAGGTGAGACCCTCTTCTCCTCTTCCTTGTCTGACTTGCTAACTGTTAGCCACTACATGCTAACTTACTTCCTGTCAGGTTCCCTTCAGTTTATTGGAACTGAACTGAGATGCTTTTATTTTGGTAGTTTTTGATAAGAATGATGATGATGATGATGATGATGATGATGATGAGCTCTGCTTCTTCAGCCTCTCAGTTTGAGAAGCTGAAGAAAAAGCTCCACCCGCACCGGATCAGACGCTCTGAGCGAATCAAACACACCCCGTCACAGAGAGTCAAACCAGCTGAGCTGCAGCTGCAGGAGGACAAGGTACACAGACACAGACACACACAGAGACACACACACACACACAGACACACACACACACACACACAGACAGACACACAGAGACACACACACAGACACACACACAGACAGACACACAGAGACAGACACAGACCTACACAGACAGACACACAGACAGACACAGACACAGACAGACACACACACAGACCTACACAGACACACACAGAGACACACACACAGACACACACAGAGACACACACACACACACAGACAGACACACAGAGACACACACACACACACACAGACAGACACAGACCTACACACAGACACCCACACACACAGAGACACACACACAGACAGACACACACACACACAGACACACACACAGACAGACACACACACAGACACACACAGACAGACACACACACAGACACACACACACACAGAGACACACAGACAGACACAGACCTACACACACACACAAACCTACACACACACACACACACAGACACACACTCACAGAGACAGACAGACACACAGAGACACACACACACAAACCTACACACAGACACAAAGACACACACACACATGTTTACCCAAGTGTGTGTGTGTGTGTGTGTGTGTGTTGAGTTGGTGTGTGTGTTGGCGGACCAGCAGCGGGCCGTTGTTAGCTCCCTGCAGTACTTCAAAGCTCTGGTGGACAGGCTGGGCGTGGACAGACCGGGGGTGGACAAGCTGCTCTTGGACCAGTCTGTGGTGGGGGGGCTGCTGGGCGGGGCCTCTGGTGGGGTCCTTGAAGCAGTCCAGACTCTGGTCCAGCTAGAACCGCACCTGCACAACAGGTAGGCGCCACCTGCTGTTGTCTGGATGCAGTTTTCACTGCACCCCCTGTACTCTGACTCTGTCTGTCCACCCCGCAGTAAGACAGTCTCCGCCTGTCTCACTCGTCTTTATGGCTGTCTGGCTCAGTTGATTCACTGGGTGGATCAGGTGATGCTACAGGGCGTTTCCCATGACAACAAAGCGTCCACAGAGAGCGTTACCACGGTGATCAGAGCAGTGCTGGACAGCGTCAAGGTGAGGACATATGACTATCCCTATTTTTCCTGTTCCATGGTGTCCTGCAGCAGGTTTTTGTCCTCTGTCCTCAGTCCAGTTGGACACTGTGCTTTTCTTGTCCTTTTGTCCTGGCGTCTCGTGTCCCTCCTGTCCTTTCCTGGTGCTGTCCCATGTGATCACTATTCCCTTGTGTCCATCAGGAACTGGTCCGATTGGCTGCAGAGAGACAGGAAGGCTCTGTCCCCTTGTCTCCAGTCCAATCACAGCTTGCTGAGGGACATTCAGGAGGGTTTGATGACCTGGACACATCAGGCAGGATGTCAACCTGCAGGGTGGAGGAGGACCAGGACCAGGCTGCTTTGGCTCCGCCCAAACCTCCAATGCCCCTCCCAGAGTCCCTCCACCAGGTGGCTGCAAGGTGAGTCTGAGCTCACGTCTGATTGGCTGACAGAAAATGTAAGAGCTGTCTGTTGAGGAGAGAAAGTGAGTGAGACCAGGTCTGTGGAGGAATCAGGAAGTGGAGCGACGCATCACCCCGCCCCCTTACACTTCCTGTCAGCTGCACCACAGCGAGGAGGAGAAGAAGAAGCAGAAGTGGGAGACAGGAAGACGGCAGCAGACGGTTTCAGAGGTCCTCAGCGTCTTCCTTCCTCTTTGTGGGATCCGAGTCACATTTATAGAACAGGACGCGCTCGGTTCAGACGGCAGCCATTTTGTGTTAATGATGTCATTTGCAGATCAGTGGCTTTCTGTCCTGAAGGGGGCGCTACTGCCTCTGTCCTATAAGTCATCAGTGAATGATACCAGTGAGGATCAGCTCATCATGTCCTCTCTTCATGGACCTGGTCTATGGATGAGCCTCTGCTCCACCAGGGCGCAGCAGGAAGTAGAAACACAGCAGCCGCCACGGCGAGCCTTAAGGCTCAGAGCTGCATGTCCGTCAGCACCAAACCAGCCGGTCCACTGGACGGAGGCGCCACGTCTCTGTGAGGACAAAGACCCAGCGGTCTCTGAACTCCCACCGCCGAGTACGAATAGGAGACATTTATTCAGGGAGGAGACATCAGAGCGCAGGACGCAGCGTCTCCAAAAGCCAGTCCAGCCTGGCGTCCTCCTTAAACCAGACCCACTGACCTGTCTCTGTCTCTCAGTCCTCCAGCACTGCCTCCTAAAAAGCGCCAATCATCCTGCGGTCCCACCCCCTGCAGGGTTGCCATAGTAGCACCAATGAGACGAGAACCTGAGATGGACAGACAGGTGCAGCAGGTACGCAGCCTCACGTGATGGAAGCTTTTATTTTGAAACAAACCAGCTGCAGGTGGTCAGAAGTATGTGGACACATCTGATTCTATGTGTGTGTGTGTGTGTCTGTCAGGGGGGTGAGGACGACTGTTTAAAGCAACCATCTTCGTCTGCAGAGTCTACCACTCAGAGCACACACTGTGGTAAAACACACACGCACACACACGCACACACACACACTTCCCGTCAGCAGCAGGGGGTGTGAGTGGCCTTACTTCCTGTCAGTTGACAGAAATAGGGTGTTATGTATGCTGATGTTTCCTGTCTGTTTCTGTCGGCTGCGACTCACTGCTGCCACCTGCTGGACACACACAAACACACACACACACACACACACACACTGATCCTTCTCCTCCTCAGAAGATGATCCAGATTATGACTTCCTGCACATGGACCTGTCCTCCTCGGAGACACTCCCCCCTCTTCCTCCCTCTTCCTCCTCCCTTCCTCCCACCCTACCAGAAAAGAGACGACGCAGCGTTGCAGGTGAGGACACATCTGACCAACGTGTCTGTCCACCTGTCCACCTGTCCATCCATCTTACTGACATCTTGCTGTCTGACCCTCAGGTACCACCTCCCAGACCACACGCTCTTTTGGATTTGACTCCACTCCTTCTGGATCAAGCCACGCCCAGAGCTGTGACATCATGGGTCTTACTGGACCTGACGCCGGCCCCTTGTCCCCCAGTAAGACACCCCCTCCCCTCCCTGAGAAGAAACGACACAGTGAGGACACACAGCTGATCAATAATCACTCGATCAGGAGCTCTGTCTGATGGATAACACACAGATCTGTGTGTGTGTGTGTCTGTGTGTCTGTGTGTGTGTCTGTGTGTGTGTGTGTGTCTGTGTGTGTGTGTGTGTGTGTGTGTGTCTGTGTGTGTGTCTGTGTGTGTGTGTCTGTGTGTGTGTGTCTGTGTGTGTGTGTGTGTGTGTGTGTGTCTGTGTGTGTGTCTGTGTGTGTGTGTCTGTGTGTGTCTGTGTGTGTGTCTGTGTGTGTCTGTGTGTGTCTGTCTGTGTGTGTCTGTGTGTGTGTCTGTGTGTGTTCAGTCCATCAGTACCTGCAGTTCTGTTCATCGTACAGCGATCAGTCGGCCGTCCTCTTCTATCAGCGTCCTCCAGCCTTCACTCAGAGACAAAGCAGCCGGCAGCAAGAGCTGGACACCATACACCAGCTGTCACACACACACCTGGACGCAGACTCCGCCCCCTCACCTGTACGGCTCCCTGTTTTACCACAGAAGAAGAAGCAGCAGGTAAGAACTACACATCCAATGTGTGTTAATGAAAACAGACTGAGCGTCCTGACAGGATGTGTCTCTGATCAGGATTCAACCGAGAAATGGACAGAAGATGGAGGAGACAGGTGACAGACAGACACACACAGACAGACACAGACACACACAAAGACACACACAGACACACACAAAGACACACACAGACACACACAGACACACAAAGACACACACACAGACACACAGGGACACACAAAGACACACAGACACACACACAGGGACACACACACACACACACAGATACACACACAGCTGATGGCCCTATGCTGTGCAGTGTGCAGCAGCAGGAGGAGGAGCAGCAGCAGGAGGAGGAGGAGCAGGAGGAGGAGGAGGAGCAGGAGGAGCAGGAGGAGGTGTTATGGACCAACCTGCGGGAGATCCTCCACAGGATCAGCATGAAGTCTGAGGTACTGCCTGACCTCTGACCTTCACAGCTACAGGTTGCTAGGCGACGGGGACAGGTTATCATGATCACTGTCTCAGTGGTGCGACCTTTGAAGGATGCAGCGGGCGACATTATTGTTCATTCATTATCTGACCTCTGACCTCTGACCTCTGCTGTCTCAGGAGGAGGAGGGTCCAGATGTGAAGGCAGCTTCTCCTGACATCCTATTGGTCTACGCCACAGGGACGGGCAGCCCTGGTAGGTCCTGATGATGCAGAGCTGAGAGACATGACGGGACCGAGGACCGCAGGCCTAACCTGTGTGTGTCTGTGTGTGTGTCTGTGTGTGTGTGTAGAACAGGACCTGTACACTGAAGCCTTCCTCTGCACCTACAGGAGTTTTATCAGCCCGAGTGCCGTCATCAGCAAACTACAGCACAGATATCCTCACACACACACACACACTGCTCGCTCATCGTGTTCAGATTGTGTTCCAGGTGTGTCTGTTTGTTTGTTGTGAATCTTTAACCACCAACACGTACAGATATTTGTGTGAAAGTCCTGCAGACATGGCCGCTGCCAAAAACACTTTTCAACTGCTGCTCAGAGTGGTGGACGAACTCAGGTAACACACACACACAGTAACACACAGACACACACACACACACACACAGTAACACACAGACACACACACACACACACACAGTAACACACAGACACACACACACACACAGTAACACACACACAGTAACACACAGACACACACACACACACAGTAACACACCGACACACACACACACACAGTAACACAACCTGATTTGAACTTTAGGTGAAACGGTTTGTCTCTCTCTGTGTGTCTCTGTGTTTGTGTGTGTCTGTGTGTTACTGTGTGTGTCACTGTGTGTGTCTGTCTGTGTGTGTCTGTCTGTGTGTATGTGTGTGTGTCTGTGTGTGTGTGTGTGTCTGTCTCTGTATGTGTCTCTCTGTGTGTGTCTCTGTGTGTGTGTGTGTCTGTGTGTCTCTCTGTGTGTCTCTCTGTGTGTCTGTGTGTGTCTCTCTGTGTGTGGTCTCTGTGTGTGTCTCTCTGTGTGTCTGTGTGTGTGTCTGTGTGTGTCTCTGTGTGTGTCTCTGTGTGTCTCTCTGTGTCTCTGTGTGTCTGTCTGTGTGTGTCTCTGTGTGTCTCTGTGTGTCTCTCTGTGTGTCTCTCTGTGTGTCTATCTGTGTGTCTCTCTGTGTGTGTCTGTGTGTGTCTCTGTGTGTGTCTGTGTGTCTCTGTGTGTGTGTGTCTCTGTGTGTCTCTTTGTGTGTGTGTCTCTGTGTGTGTCTCTGTGTGTGTCTGTGTGTGTCTCTGTGTGTGTCTGTGTGTCTCTGTGTGTGTGTGTCTCTGTCTGTCTCTCTGTGTGTGTAGTGTTATAGAGCTGGAGTCAGATTTGCTGGTCCTGCTGATGGACCTGGTCTTCAGCCTTCTGATTGGTGGAGAGCTTGGACCAGCCTGCCAGCTGCACTCCAACATCCTGTCCAAGATGGAGAGGAAGTGGCAGCTGACGGCCTCTCCTCAGTCGCTTCGCCCGCTGGCTGCGAAGGGAGTGGCTGCCAGGTAACGCCTCTCACTGGACTGGAACAAGGTGATTGGTCAGGTTCTCACCTGTGTCTCCTCTCGTCCCTCAGACCGGGAACTCTTCTGGACTTCAGAAGTCAGGACTTAGCCGAACAGTTAACTCTGCTGGACTCTGAGCTCTTCTACAAGATCGAGGTGTCAGTCTCTTTGACCTGTCTGTCTCACCTGCCTGCTGTCTGTCTGTCTCACCTGTCTGTCTCACCTGTCTGCTGTCTCTCTGTCTGTCTGTCTCACCTGTCTGTCTGTCTGTCTCACCTGTCTGTCTCACCTGTCTGCTGTCTGTCTGTCTCACCTGCCTGCTCTCTGTCTGTCTCACCTGTCTGTCTCACCTGTCTGCTGTCTGTCTGTCTCACCTGCCTGCTGTCTGTCTGTCTCACCTGTCTGTCTCACCTGTCTGCTGTCTGTCTGTCTCACCTGTCTGTCTGTCTGTCTGTCTGTCTCACCTGTCTGTCTCTCTTGTCCAGCTCCCAGAAATGTTGCTGTGGTCCAAAGAGCAGAATGAGGAGAAGAGTCCTCACCTGACGGAGTTCACTCAGCACTTCAACAGCGTGTCCTTCTGGGTGCGTTCGGTCATCATGCTGCAGGACAAACCTCAGGACAGAGAGAAGCTGCAGCTCAAGTTCCTGAAGGTCATGAAGGTAACGGCCGAGTCGCACACTCTAATCCGAGAAGAGCTCGGCAGTAACACGGCGTGTCCCCGCAGCACCTGAGGAAGCTCAACAACTTCAACTCATACCTGTCCATCCTGTCTGCGCTGGACTCTGCCCCCTTGCGACGGCTGGACTGGCAGAAAAGCACGTCTGAGGCGAGGACTGAGGTTTGATGGGCGGTCTGTGTCCTCCTGGGACACGTCTCAGAGTGTCTTGTTTTGTTTTCAGGCTCTGGAAGAGTTCAGCTCGCTGATCGACAGCTCGTCGTCTTTCCGAGCCTACAGAGCCGCTCTGGCTGAGGCGGAGCCGCCCTGCATACCGTACCTGTATGTGTGTGGAACTACTTCCTGTTTGCCTCAGCTGCACTTACCCTCACACACCGCTCTCTGTCTGCAGGGGCTTGATCCTTCAGGACTTGACCTTTGTGCACCTGGGGAATCCTGACACCCTGATGACATCGCAGGGTTCGAAGGTCAACTTCTCCAAGCGCTGGCAGCAGTTCAACATCCTGGACACCGTGCGGAGCTACCAGCATGTGTCAGTTAGCGGCCGCGGGCTCCGACATCAGCAGCTTCTGTGGTTTCTGTGAGCTGAACGTCTGACTCTTTCCCCCTGCAGGTCGTACGCCCTGCAGCCCGACCACGACATCATTTCCTTCTTCAACGACTTCAGCGACCACCTGGCAGAGGAGGCGTTGTGGGACCTGTCCCTCAGGATCCGCCCCAAGAACGCACCTCGAACCAATCAGAGATGAGCTGATGCTAACAACATGCAAAGGACAGCAGGAGGCCGGCAGGGGGTGAGCGTCCCGAGTCCACGCGGGGCCGACCTGCGACCTGGCAGAACACTAGCTTCTTAAATACACCCGAGGCTAGCTGTGGTTAGCTGCTAGCCAGGATAAACATGGTGGACCTTCTTCCTCCATTCAGACTGACCTCAGTCAGACCCCCATAAGCAGCGGACACAGCGCTGCAACAAGGACTGAGAGCTGAAGGACAGCCAGCAGATGTCTTCACTGTGGGACAGCTGGACAGGCCCCTTCCTGCTCTGATGGTTGGAGCTGTTCTGTTTTCATGTCAAATAAAAGCTGCTGTTCAGTCACTTCAGTGTTACGGGTGCTTACTGTCTGCAGTGTGAACGATGATCTGATCAGGATCAGCCTCCTTCTGTTGGTCCCTGAGGGGAAAGTCCTCCTGCTACAGGCCTGGCAGAGGAGCATGTGTGTGTGCTCAGTGCACAGTTCAGTTAGTTTCACCTTCAAACTGCTTCATTTATTAAATCCTCATTTTAACGCACACATTTGACAGCTGAAAGTTCAGATGAAATTGTTCTTTTATTTTGAAAAAACGTTGACAGGAAGTACGCTTCATGATGTTACGTAAAGCCTGAGGAATCCGTGGTAGTTGCGGGTTTTCGCCAGCAGAGGGCACAGAGGGACGACCTGTCGGGGGGAGGGGGTCGCACGCTGGCACAGGCTGTGCAGTCGAAGGTGGAGTGCACCGATCTGCAGGCAGTACGAGTCAAACCCCGGAAAGCATCGACCAGCCGCTGCAGATGCTCGCGGTGGAGGAGCTGAACCCGGCGGGTTACCGGCAGCAGGGTTGGCGTAAAGTCACCGGAGTGACGACACCAGGTGAGCCGAAGGTCCTCAGCCATCAGTAGCGTCCCGGAGTAACGGGAATGTAACGGGAATGTAACGGAACGCAGCAGTCTGAGGCGACCGCAGCGGCATGCTAACTGGCTAACTGCTAACACGTTGTTATTACAGTCACGTGATGGTGGTCTGAACAACAAACAATAATGACGTACTGCGTCTGTTTTTATTTCTAACATAACGTGCAGCTGCTGAGCCCTCCTCCCTCTCTCTCTCTCTCTCTCCCCGTCTCCCTCTCCCTCCCCCTCTCCTCTCCTCCCCTCCCTCTCTTTCTCCCTCCCTCTCTCTCCCCGTCTCCCTCCCCCTCTCCTCTCCTCCCCTCCCTCTCTCCCTCCCTCCCTCTCTCTCTCCCTCTCCTCCTCTCCCTCTCTCTCTCCTTCCCTCCCTCCCTCCCCCTCTCCTCCTCTCCCTCTCCCTCCCTCTCTCCTCCTCTCCCTCTCTCTCTCCTTCCCTCCCTCCCTCCCCCTCTCCTCCTCTCCTCTCCCTCCCTCTCTCCTCCCTCTCTCTCTCCCTCCCTCCCTCCCCCTCTCCTCCTCTCCCTCTCTCTCTCCCTTCCTCCCTCCCTCTCCTCCTCTCTCTCTCCCTCCCTCCCTCCCTCTCTCCTCCTCTCCCTCTCTCTCTCCCTTCCTCCCTCCCTCTCCTCCTCTCTCTCTCCCTCTCCCTCCCTCCCCCTCTCCTCCTCTCCCTCCCTCCTCCTCTCCCTCCCTCTCTCTCCCTCTCTCTCAGCAGGATGTCAGCAGTGCTGCAGCTTCCCCTGGTCGTGACAGCTCGGGTGGACCTGGTCCTGGTCCTGGTCTCCCTGCTGGCCCTGTGGACCAGGCTAAGCCACCTCAACTACCCGAACGCTGTGGTGTGAGTGTTTGTCCAACACACGCTCTCGCTCTGTGCCATGTGTGATGGTTTCTGTCTGCAGGTTCGATGAGGTGTACTACGGTCAGTTCGTGTCTCTTTACATGAAGAGGGTTTTCTTCATCGATGACAGCGGCCCGCCGCTCGGTCACATGGTCCTGGCCCTCGGAGGTTGGTTCCGCTGACTGCTGTGAGTGGTGTGTTTGTGTCAGACGTCCTGACGTTCCTCTCTTGCAGCGTATCTGGGAGGATTTGATGGGAACTTCGTGTGGAACCGGATCGGAGCAGGTATGAGCACAGCCGCCTCGCCTCGCGCGCCACCGCAGGATGACTGAAAGCGGGGCGTGTTTGTTTCGTTGCACAGAGTATCCCAGCAGTGTGAGCGTGTGGAGCCTGCGGCTGCTGCCGGCGCTGTGCGGCGCGCTCTGTGTTCCTCTGGTGTATCTGCTGACTCTGGAGCTGAGGTTCTCCCACCTGGCGGCCGCGGGCGCAGCGCTGCTGCTGCTGCTGGGTGAGCAAACCTCAGACGGTCGTGAGGCGTTCAGGGACTCTGCGGTGAGTCTGACGCCTGGCTGCTTGTGTGTTTGTTCCAGAGAACTCGCTGATCGTCCAGTCTCGCTTCATGTTGCTGGAGTCTGTCCTCATCTTCTTCGTGCTGTTGGCCTTCTTCTCATACCTGCGCTTCCACAACTGCCCCCCCAGGTGAGTCTGACCTCCGACCTACACACAGCCACCACTCAGTTCACAGTCCAGGGTGAACAGGCACACTTCCTGTTGACCGCCGTGCCGCTCTGGTCCTCAGCTCCTGGTTGCGGTTCGGCTGGCTGCTCCTCTCGGGCGTCTCGTGTGCGGCGGCGGTCGGGTGAGTGTGTGTTCTGTCGGTTTCTGGTCTCGCCTGAAGCTGGAGGTAACTTGTTTGAATGTGTCAGGGTGAAGTACATGGGCGTGTTCTCCTACCTGCTGCTGCTGGGCGTGGCCTCTCTGCACTCCTGGAAGCTGATTGGAGATCGGACCGTCAGTCACGTGCGTGCTACTGATCAGTGTTATTGATGATGTATGAGATTTTATTTGGCTGAGTTTAAACCTTAATTACTGCCTGTGTGTGTGCGTGCGCAGCTGAGTGTGTGTGTGCAGTGTGTGTGTAGGGTTGTATGCCTGCTGGTGGTTCCAGTCCTGCTCTATGTCTTCTGGTTCTACGTTCATCTGAGTGTCCTAAACCGCAGCGGCCCACATGACCAGCTGATGAGCTCCGCCTTCCAGGCAACGCTGCAGGTGGACACACACACACTGCACACGCCACTGTGTGTGGCCAGTTTGGTTGATGATGTCATCATAACCTGTGTGTTTATTGATTGGCTGTTTCAGGGCGGTCTCTCCAGGATCACTCAGGGTCAGCCATTGGAAGTTGCTTATGGCAGTCAGGTGACCTTAAGAAGCTCCGCCTCCCAGCCTGTTCCCTGCTGGCTCCACTCCCACAAAGCCAACTACCCAATCAGGTCCTCCCAGCTCACACTGACGCTGGTTACATACTCCACCAGAACAAAGAACGTTGTGGCAAGGACAAGAAAAAGTCTGTTTGGGCACGGAGTGATCACACTCCTGAGAAGCGTGTGTGCAGAACTCCTCATACGGCACCACTGAGAAAAAAGTTCTTCCCGGGCCGAACAGGCGCTCCGAGAACAAAATGGCGTCATTTCGTAGTCGGAGCGCCGACAGCAGGAAGAGCTCTTTGTTCTCGTGGAGTATGGATCCAGCTCAAGCCTGCAGCCAGTCAGAGCACAGAGGGGGCGGAGTTAGTCTGACATGACTTCCTGTTTCTTGTGGTCAGGTATGAAAATGGGCGTGGCAGTTCTCATCAGCAGCAGGTCACATGTTACCCTTTCAAAGATGTCAACAACTGGTGGATCATCAAAGACCCTGGCAGGTAGGTCACATGACTGCCAGGGACATGCTGGGAGACGTAGTTCTTTGTCTCACTGGGCTCTGTGTCTCTGGCAGACAGGAGCTGGTGGTGGACAGTCCTCCTCGACCTGTCCGCCATAGTGATGTCATCCAGCTGGTCCACGGGATGACCTCACGCTTCCTCAACAGGTAGACCTGTCACAACTGGCTGATAGCAGGTAAACTGCATCCTGGGAGTTTTTCACACAGCTGGCATGTGTTTCAGTCATGACGTTGCTGCTCCCATGAGTCCTCACGCTCAGGAAGTCTCCGGCTACATCGACTTCAACGTGTCCATGCCGGCGCAGAACCTGTGGAGGGTGGTGAGTGCCACCGACCTCTGACCTCTGAGTTCACCTGGGACACACAGACAGTAAAAGTGTGTGTGTGTGTTCAGGAAATCTCCAACAGAGAGGCGGAGTCAGAGGTGTGGAAGACGATCCTGTCTGAAGTCCAGTTGGTCCATGTCAACACCTCAGCTGTCCTCAAGGTGCTGACAGAAAGTGATGGGTGATGTCAGAGACACAGCTGAGCTGAGCCAGGCACTGACCTGTGTGTGTGTGTGTCTGTGTGTGTGTGTGTGTGTGTCTGTCTGTCTGTATGTGTGTGTCTGTCTGTATGTGTGTGTGTGTCTGTGTGTGTGCCTGTGTGTATGTGTGTGTGTGTCTGTCTGTATGTGTGTGTGTGTCTGTATGTATGTGTGTGTCTGTCTGTATGTGTGTGTGTGTCTGTGTGTGTCTGTATGTGTGTGTCTGTCTGTATGTGTGTGTCTGTCTGTATGTATGTGTGTGTCTGTCTGTGTGTGTGTGTCTGTATGTGTGTGTCTGTCTGTATGTATGTGTGTGTCTGTGTGTGTGTGTCTGTCTGTATGTGTGTGTCTGTGTATGTGTGTGTGTCTGTGTGTGTGCCTGTGTGTATGTGTGTGTCTGTCTGTATGTGTGTGTGTGTCTGTGTGTGTCTGTATGTGTGTGTCTGTCTGTATGCATGTGTGTGTCTGTCTGTATGTGTGTGTCTGTCTGTATGTGTGTGTGTGTCTCTGTGTGTGTCTGTCTGTCTGTGTGTATGTATGTGTGTGTCTGTCTGTATGTATGTGTGTGTCTGTCTGTGTGTGTGTGTCTGTGTGTGTGTCTGTGTGTGTGTGTGTGTGTGTCTCTGTGTGTGTGTCTGTCTGTGTGTCTGTGTGTGTCTGTCTGTATGTGTGTGTCTGTATGTGTGTGTGTCTCTGTGTGTGTGTGTGTCTGTGTGTGTGTGTCTCTGTGTGTCTGTATGTGTGTGTCTGTGTGTCTCTGTGTGTGTGTTTCTCTGTGTGTGTCTGTCTGTCTGTGTGTGTCTGTGTGTGTGTCTGCATGTGTGTGTCTGTCTGTGTGACTGTGTGTCTGTATGTGTGTGTGTGTCTGTATGTGTGTGTGTCTGTGTGTGTCTGTGTCTCTGTGTGTGTCTGTCTGTGTGTGTCTCTGTGTGTCTGTATGTGTGTGTGTCTGTGTGTCTCTGTGTGTGTGTGTCTCTGTGTGTCTCTGTGTGTGTGTGTCTCTGTGTGTGTCTGTCTGTGTGTGTGTCTCTGTGTGTCTGTATGTGTGTGTGTGTGTGTGTCTGTGTGTCTCTGTCTCTGTGTGTGTCTGTCTGTCTGTGTGTCTGTGTGTGTGTCTGTGTGTCTGTATGTGTGTGTGTGTGTCTCTGTGTGTCTGTCTGTGTGTCTCTGTGTGTCTGTCTGTGTGTATGTGTGTGTGTGTCTGTGTGTCTGTCTGTGTGTCTGTGTGTGTGTGTGTGTGTCTCTGTGTGTCTGTCTGTGTGTCTGTGTGTCTGTATGTGTGTGTGTCTCTGTGTGTCTGTCTGTGTGTATGTGTGTGTGTGTCTGTGTGTCTGTCTGTGTGTCTGTGTGTGTGTGTGTCTGTGTGTCTGTGTGTGTGTCTGTGTGTCTGTATGTGTGTGTCTCTGTGTGTCTTTGTGTGTCTGTGTGTGTGTGCAGCTGAGCGGCCTCTCTCTTTCAGACTGGGGTTTCCGTCAGTTGGAGGTCATTGCAGAGAAACTGTTCAAAGCTCACAGCAGCGGTTTGGAATGGACGGTTGAGGAACATAGATACGGGACCAGTATGTCCTCCGACCTCCGACCTCTGACCTCTGACCTGGTCTTTTGTCTTCCTGATCGGTGATGATGTCATAATGTCTGAATGCAGGTCAGGAGCAGAAGGAGCGGGAGGCTGAGCTTCATTCACCAACTCACATCGACGTTGACAGGAAAATTTCCTTCTGGGCAAAGTTTCTGGAGCTGCAGGTACGAGGTCGTCAGCCAATCAGCTGCCTGCTTCATTTCCTGGTAGGAGAGTAATGATACCATGTTGTGATGTCACGGCAGTGGAAGATGCTGACAGTGAAACAGGAAGAGTCAGAGCACAAGTACAGCTCCACCCCTCTGGAGTGGATCACCATGGAAACCAACATCGCATACTGGCTGCATGCCTCCAACAATGTAACACACACACACACACACACACAGTTGTCTGCCGCTCATCAACTTTGACCCTTGACCCTCACATTGAAAATGTCAACACTTGATATATCTGATATTTCACCCTCGCCTGCTGTTTACTGAGGACTTCCTGGTTAGCGGCCTGGTTGAGCTGCAGTGTCATCAGGACGTCTGATTGGCTGTCTGTGTCTCAGGCTCAGATCCACCTGATTGGTAACCCGGCGTCCTGGGGTGCGGCCAACCTAAGCCTGCTGGTCTATCAACTGCTGGCTGTCGTCTATCTGCTGAGGAGAAGGCGGGGCTTCAGAGACCTGCCTGATGGTACACACACACACACAGGTTCTGATCAGATCTGGTTCTGGTGTGAGTTCTGTGTTTCCTGGTGTCTTTTCAGGTGTGTGGGAGCGGTTTGTGTGTCTGGGGTGTGTGTGTGTTGGTGGCTGGTTGGTGAACTTCGTTCCTTTCCTGCTGATGGACAAAACTCTCTTCCTGTACCACTACCTGCCCGCCCTCTGCTACCTGCACCTGCTGAGCCCCGCCCTGCTGGAACACCTGTACACACACCTGCTCAGGTACACAGTGTGTGTTGTGACTTTTTTTGCCTCATCATCACCATGACAACAGATTGAGAGTCTAACAACTGTGTGTTTGGTTTGTGTGTCTGTAGCGGTGTGACACACCGGCGTGCACTCTCGGCGTGTGTGTCGGCCATGCTGCTGTCCATCTTCCTGTCGTATCGAACCTTTTGCCCTCTCACCTACGGCAGCCCGGAGCTAACAGCCAATCAGCTTCAAGGACTGAAGTGGAGGGACACCTGGGACATCCTGTACCGCCGCTGGTAGAGAGACTCTGAAACACACAGAGAGAGAGAGAGAGGTGCTCCTATTGCTCATTGTGACGGACAGATTCGGTTCTGGAAGCACCTGAACGCACCGTCAGACGTGCATGAGGTCAGAGGTCACCAGTGGTGATGGACAGGTCACATGTAAATATGTCTGCTGACTGATACAGTGCACAATAAAAGATGGCGGTGAAGCAGTGTGCTTTTATTGTGACGTTAAACTGCTGTGGAGAGGCTGTGATGTCACTCATGGTTATTAAACAGTTAAAGAAACAAATGTCATCCTTCATTCGTCTGCAGAGCGCCCCCTATGTGCCAGAGGGTGAACCACAGCAGGCACAATGTTCAGCACAGCAGAGTTCGGTAAATGTAATTAAATGTTCGGGCGGAAGTCAAACTAATAAAGTCCCTTAGAGCGCTTCAGTCTTTATGACGGAACTGTGCTTCCGCTCCGGCGGTGGGGGGACGTCGGAACGAGGTAGCTGTGACACCGGAAGTGAGAACGGGGGAAGAAAAATAAAGCGGGATCGACGCGAGCACGCAGATGGTTTTGTAGTTGTGGTTTTTTTTGTTTTCGGAAAGAGCTGCAGCCTGATGAGTTAAACCCGGGGCTGTTTGTTCTGGACGTTTTAAACCAGAGCTGAGTCCAAACGGTTGAAGCGGGAGGGACGGATATACCCGCCGCACAGCCTGCTGGGTAATATGATAACGTCCGAGCTGCGTTGATTGGATCTGCGAGGCGCGAGCAGAAAGTTAAACAAGAAGAAGAAGAAGAAGCTTCAGAAGGTTAGAAACACTCCGCGGGGTGTGTGTGTCTGTGTGTGTCTGTGCTGTGTGTGGGTGTGCGGGGTGTGTGTGTATCCTGTGTGTGTGTGTCTGTGTCTCTGTGTGTGCGCTGAGAGAGTCTCTGTCTGTGTCTCTGTGTGTGTGTCTGTGTCTGTGTGTGTGTGTGCTCTGTGAAGTTGTGCAGCATCACCTCAGGTTTGTTGTGTTTCCGCTGCAGCGGTTCGTGTTTGTTCCTCCATCAGCTGTTATCAATGATCAGATTGATGGATTCTTTGAACTGACGGAGATTATCATTGATCTTTAGAACCAGCCGATCACAAACTGAATGATCAGCAGCTGTCTGCAGGCATGTCTCTGTTATCAGAGAGGGACCGGATCCAGAGACAGGTGGACGAGCTGGAACAGAGTCTGTCTGTGACCCAAAATGAAATGGAGCTGCTGAGCAGTGAGACAGGTACCGTCTGTCCGTCTGTCTGTCTCTGCCTGTCTGTGCCTCCCTCTCTGACCCTGTGTCTCTTTGATCAGATGATGGATCAGATGACGAGGACGTGGGGGACGATGTGGGACAGGTAAGTCGCACAGCTAATGCATGTTGCCTTTGAGGACTCCCGTAAAACATAAGTGTGTGTGTGTGTGTTCAGTCTGCAGCTAGTCTGCTGGCTCAGAGAGAGAAAATCCAGAAGGAGATCCAGAACTTGGAGGACGTCCTTGGACCTCACAGTAACATCCGTGTGTCAGGTACCTGTCTGTCTGTCCCAACATTAACATTTTCAGAGTTAGAGCAGCAGTGTCACAGAGTCTGGCAATAAGAGGTCACCTGTCCCAAAATGTTAAAATATTGATTAATGTCTGATCTTTTCTTGTCAGATGATGAGGACAGCAGCAGTGACGGGGTTAGTAACTGTCTGTAGCTTTTTAAATATAGTTTGTATAGTCTGTAACTCTGTCAGTGACATGATGTCTGTTTCTGCAGAGTGAACTTGGTCTCTCAATGTCAGTGGACTCTTGTCTTCAGATGAACCTAGTCTACCAGCAGGTGGTTCAAGAAACTCTGGACAAGCTGGAGACACTACTTACACACAACCACAAACAACAGGTCAGTACTGACACAACGACAGACAGCATGTCGGTACTGACACAACCACAGACAGCAGGTCTGTACTGACACAACCACAGACAGCAGGTCTGTACTGACACAACCACAGACAGCAGGTCTGTACTGACACAACCACAGACAGCAGGTCTGTACTGACACAACCACAGACAGCAGGTCTGTACTGACACAACCACAGACAGCAGGTCTGTACTGACACAACCACAGACAGCATGTCGGTACTGACACAACGACAGACAGCAGGTCTGTACTGACACAACCACAGACGGCAGGTCGGTGCTGATGGGAAATCTTTGCCTCTTTGTAGAAGGATCTGGTGTCTCAGCTGTCTGGACCAATCAAAGAGTCTTCCAGAGTGCGGCCCACCTACTCCTCCTACCAGCAGCCAGTCACCATGTACCTGGGTCGCTTCTTGAAGCCGTACTTCAAGGACAAACTTACAGGACTGGTAAGACACACAGACGGACAGAAACACTGTGTTACTGGTGACAGCTGACCAATGAGGTGCTCTGTCTGCCAGGGGCCTCCAGCCAATCAGGAGACACAGGAGAAGGCCAGCAGGATGAGAGGATGTCCGGACGAAAAGAGACTGAAAATGAAACGATGTACGAATAAGACCAAACACTCAGTAAACCTAATTTACAAAGACTCGTTAATGGTCCTTTGTGTCTGTCTGTGTTTTTGTCCCTGTGTGTCGGTCTGTCTGTCTGTGTCCCTGTCTTCAGGGGAGAGCTGGCAAAAGACTCTGCTGATCCACTCGGTGTGCAGAGACAGTCTGAAGAGACTCATTCAGCCCAAACTCTCCAGGTAGCCTCTGATTGGACAGCTGTCTGACATTTTGTCCACACTGCTGTATTTAGACATCTGTTCCTTTCAGAGTGGACTACTTGAGTCAGAAGCTGATCTCGGTGGGAGACGCAGACAGGCAGCAGCTCAGAGAGCAGATCGAAGGTTTGGAGAGAGACATCGAAGAGCTCAGGTATGTTTGGACGTCCATGTCTGTGGACTGACAGGACATTTTGGTCTTTTAAAGTATGTGTCCACACAGAGGGCGGCAGTAAGAGGTGCATCAGGTTCGTAAGCTTATTCTGTGTTCTGATTGGTCAGACGGAGGAAGGAAGACGAGCTGGTTGGAGATCGGTTTGAAGAACACGACTGGCAGAAAATCTCCAACATTGACGTGAGTTTGAAATTCATCCACAAAACAAGGAGACATCAGGGGACACTGACGCCTGCTCCTCCTTCTCCTCAGTTTGAGGGCACCAGGGAGGCGGAGGACATTCGTTGTTTCTGGCAGAACTTCCTCCACCCATCCATAAACAAGAGTCGGTGGAGTCAGGAGGAGGTGCAGCAGCTGAAGGACGTCAGCGGGAGACATGGAGAGAGACACTGGGAGACCGTCGCACAGGAGCTGGGGGTGAGGGGGGAGGAATGTCTCCTCCTGTTTTGTCTGATCTGTGACCTGTCTCTTTCTCCTTGTCCTCTCGCTGTCTCTGATCTGTATTTGTCTTTGTCATGTCTCAGGCTCTTTGTCTTTGTCTGTCCCTCTCTGACCTGTCTCATCTTGGACCAGTCTGTTCCTGACTTGTCTTCTTCTCTGACCCATCTATCCTTCAGACAGGGAGGACGGCTTTCATGTGTCTTCAGATGTTCCAGCGTTTTGTCTCAGGCACTTTGAAACGGAGGTCTTGGACCCCGGCTGAAGACGCCCTGCTCAGAGAGCTGGTGGACAAGATGAGGATCGGAAACTTTATTCCATACACACAGAGTAATGACATCACACCGTGACATCACACCTGTGCTTCTGTGATTGGCTCAGAAAGTTTAAAGCAGCTTTCTCTCTCACAGTGTGTTACTTCATGGAGGGCCGTGACCCGACTCAGCTGATTTACAGGTGGAGCCATGTTTTGGACCCAAGCCTGAAGAGAGGCCCCTGGACCAAGGAGGAGGACCAGGTGTGCAGGGGGCGGGGCTAACACCAGGCACTGGTCCTGGTTCTAGGTCTAAGTTCAGTTCAGATTTTCTGAGGCAGTCACAGATTTTGTCTCTTTCTCTGTGTCTCTGTGTCTGTCTCTGTCTCTCCCTCTGTCCCTGCCTCGGTCTCTGTCTCTCCCTCTCCGTCTCCGTCCCTGTCTGCCAGCTGTTGCTGCGAGCTGTGGCTCGTCATGGAGAGAGCTGGTGGAGGATCAGGATGGAGGTTCCTGGACGTAGTGACACCGCCTGTAGAGACAGGTGAGACCTGAGAGGACAACAGAGTGTGTGTGATTGTGTCAGTGAATGTGTGTGTGTGTTTGCAGGTATCATGACTGCCTGAAGGCAGGAATGAAGAAAGGACCGTTTGACCAGCAGGAGAGAGAACTGCTGCAGCAGCTGGTGGAGAAACATGGAGTCGGTGAGTCACAGCAGCTCCACCTTCTGATGTCACCATGATGTCAGGGTAATCAATAGTTTGAGCTGATGTTCAGAGGGAGAGACAGAGAGGAAGAGATCCACACATGGATGGAATGTCCTCAGTGTGTGACGTCCCTCATGTCCCTTCACCTGTAACGATGAACCAGGTGGCCGGCGCTAACTGCTAACTGCTAACTGCTAACTGCGGTTTGTTTCAGGGCGCTGGGCGAAGATTGCAGCTGAGATTCCTCACCGCCTGGACTGTCAGTGTCTGAGGGAGTGGAAGAAGCTGAGCCGGCCTCCTGCTCAGGTAAGCTCACCTCAGCTCAGTCTGCAGCAGCAGGACGTCCAGACAACTAACAGACATGTCCCTCTGACAGAAAGAAAAGAACGCTGAGAACCCAGGGAGGCGCCGAGGAGGACGAGGAGGACAAGCGAAGAGGAAGAAGGTTTCCCCAACCAAGAGAAGCAGGGTCAGGAAACGACAGAGAAGACGAAACGAGGAGGAGGAGGAGGAGGAGGAGGAAGAGGAGGAGCGCAGCGAGGAGGAGATGGAGATAAAGTACATGGACAGTGATGATGAGGAGAGAAAGAAAAAGAAATTGAAGACAGAGGAGGTGGAGGAGCAGGTGGAGGAGGAGCAGGTGGTGGAGGAGGAGGAGAAGTATCTCCTGCCCCCCATGTGGGAGTGGATCCCAGCTGACAGAGCTCCGTGCTCTCTGAGCTTCTGTCCCGCAGTGCTTCCTTCCTCTGGTGGCGCTGACAGCAGGGAGCCTGCGCGCTCCACCATCCTGGGTAAGTCTGGACGTTCCGTCATCATCGGGCCGCCACCCAGAGAGCTGGCGAGGCACGAGCACCACAGCAGCGGCGCCATGATGATGGCTTCTCATGGCCAGCTCCGAGCCCACCTGCTCCAGCTGGCAAGCGCCTCCAACAAGCAGAACCCTCAGCAGCGGGGGACGGATGCAAGGACGGAGTACGAGCTGGAGGCCGCCGTGACGCCGTGGATCGGAAACCTGCTGATCCCAGCAAACACCAGGCGAAGGGCGGTGGACGTGTTGAGGGAGCAGGGAGAGACGACCAAGCTGTCCTCCACCTCCTGCTTCCTGCTGTTCCTGCAGGCCATGCACGTGGACACCGTGGGCTGCAAGCAGACGATAGAGCAGAAGACCAAACTGGCAAACATGCAGGACAGAAGGACAGCAGGGACGCCGCTGCAGCAGCAGAAGGTAGACCTGCAGCACAAGCTGCTCCTGAACCAGGCTCCGCCTCCTCGCTGCCATCCCACCATTCTCCTCCGGGTGGCTCCGCAGGTGATGTTTCCTCGGGCTGTACCTGCTCCTGTCAGACAACCTGCTGCTTTCATCATGAGCACATCTGCTCCTCCTCCGCCTGCTTCTGTCTCTGTGGTAGTCCAGAAGGTCACACCTGCTCGCAGCCTGGCTCCGCTCCCTCCCTGTAACCAGACCACCCCCATGTCCAGTGACCTATGTCCTGTCCCCAGTCCTCACAGTGGCGGAGCGAATGGGGATGAAAGGAGGCCCGATCAGGAGGACGGGTCTGTGCGGGGAGCCACAGAGGTGACCATTCATCTTTAAGAGTTTTAAAATCTGCCGACGTCAGCCTGACGCTTTCTGTTCGTTTCAGGATGAAGACAAGAAGACGTCTGTGGCTCCTCCTCCTGTCTCTGTAGACTCCGCCTCCTCAGCTCAGCTCAATACTGCCGCCACATCCTATCCTACATCAGCCCCCACCACAACGCCCACCCCCAGCAGGGCTCAGCGGCCCAGAGGGAGGAAAAGGGGGGTGGAGCAGCAGGAGGAGGAAGAGGAGGAGGAGGAGGAGGAGCAGGAGGAGGAGGAGCAGGAGGAGCAGGGTGGTGACGGTGGGACTCCAAATGGGAAGAGAGTTCGGAAACCGAGTCAGAAGGCCAAAGCTCTGCAGGAAGCCCGGCAGTCCAAGGTGAGTTGCAGGGGTTCTGAGGGGTGGGGGGGGCACCTGACTGCAGGAGTGTGGGTCAGACCGTTCACCTCCTCCTCTGTCGCCTCTTTGTGTTTTAAGGCTGAAGCTAAAAAGAGGAGGAGCTCCGTGCAGCCGCAGCGCCGTCACAGGAAGTCCAAACAGGACGTCACAGCATCGACTCCGCCGGTGCGTGGGTCCCCTCTGCTGCCTGCTCAGCCCGTGTGGGTCATGACTCCATCTGGGCTGGTCCAGCTGGCACAGGCTGGGCCTCAGGGTGTTCGCCTGGGGTTATTACCAAGGCCTCCCCTCCCCCCGCCCGTCCTGAGGTGCACCCCACAATTAATCGCACCTAAACCTGTCCCTGTGCCCATCCCACCCTCCCGTCCTTCCACACCCAGCCTGTCCTCTAAGCCTGTGGGGGATGTGGGTGGGGCAGATCCTGCCGTCCTCAGGAAGGAGGCGCAGCAGATTGACCCCACCCTGATGTTCCTGGAGCCCCAGGCAGAGGTGAGTGTTTGGCTGAGCGGGCGGGGCGGGGTGGCGGTCCCTGGGACCGGTGTGGCTCTGCCCTACCTGCCGCCGTTTGTCAGCACGTTGAGCGGGCTGAGTGCGCTGCTTCGAGCCAAGAAGGCCCTGATGCAGTCGTCCCTGCAGCTGCTGTCTGGAGGCGCCAAGCCTCAAAGCAGCCAAACCAGACCCGCGTCCCCGCCCCCTGACCTGCCAGACTCCACCTCAGACATCCCAACAGCCGACAGCCAGCCAGGTAACACACCCAACTCACTTCCTGTTTACTGTGTCATCAACACACACTGTGCGGTGGACAGGTGTGTCCTCAGGCGTGTTTGTTTCCCCTGCAGGTCCCTCCATCAGCTCTGACCCTCTGCAGCAGCAGGAGGAGGAGGCGGAGCTTGTGGGAGCCGTGCGGCAGCTGGTGGCAGAGCACTTCTCTGGTAATCCAACCTACCAGCTGCTGAAGGCCCGCTTCCTGTCCTGCTTCACTGTCCCCGCCCTCCTGGCTACTATAAACCCAAAGGACACTGTGGCTGAGCCTGCCGGTCAGGAGGAGGAGGAAGAGGAGGAAGAGGAGGAGGAGGAGCTGAAGAAAATCAGAGAGCGAGGAAGACGGAGAAGAGCTGAGGTCAGTCACAGCAGGACCTGCATGTTTAGTGGAACAGGGCTTAAACCTGCGGTGTAACTGTAACCATGACAACAGAAGGGGGGGTGCAGGGAAAAAACACAGATTAGCTTTAGCTTTAGCTTTAGCTTTAGCTTTAGCGTACACAGGTGACGTCACTTCTACAGCCAGAGGGGGAGACAAAGCAGCTGATGGTTTTCTGTTTGCTCTGCAGAGATCTCTGCTGCTCTGTGACAGCTCAGGAGCTCCGGCCAATCACTTCTCAGGGAGGCCTGCGCCAGACCAGGCTGGACCGGACCAGGCTGGACCGGACCAGGCTGGACCGGACTGCGCTGCATCAGCACAGTCCAGTGAAACGATGCCTTGAACACCACAGAGTTTTATTCTTAGCCTCATGATGTAAAGTTGCACTGAAGATCAGTCTGAATGAGCTGATGCTTATTAATAAACAGTCTAATGTGACACGAAGCTGCCTGAACTGCTGCTTTATCGATTGATTTTGCTGTGACATCACTTCCTGTTCCAGTCAGCAGATGCTTCCTGTCGGCTGACAGTCATTCCTCCTCTGACTTCTCCAAATCCTCACAGCTTCCTCTTTCAACAACAGACCGAGCTGAAGTGAAGTGCACACACAGACACACACAGAGACAGACACACACAGAGACACATATATAGAGGAGATACACACTTATGTACACACACATTGTGTTTGTCATGTATCAGGATGTGTGTGTGCTAATGTTAAGCGTTAAGTGAAATCGTCTCCATCAACCTGATGTGCAAACAGCTGTGATCTGATTGGTGGATTCAGAGGGCGGAGTCAAGCAAAAACAAGAAGTGACTCCAACAAGGACTTCTTCTTCTGGAAACCAGGAGGACACTGAGAGACGGACACTCAGAGACGGACACCAGGAGAGGACGCAGCATACTCTAACACGCTGTGTGTGTTGGAGTACAGTGCTGTGTGTGCTGCTGTGTGTGGTGTGGTGTGGTGTGTGGTGTGGTGAGTGATGGACGGAGTGTGTGAGGACGACCTCTGCTGGCTGCAGCTAGATGACTTCAGGATGCTGCTCATCAAGTCCATCGATCCTTCAAGAATCACTCCGTACCTCCGTCAGTGTCAGGTACTCCTCTTCCTCCTCTTCCTCTTCCTCCTCCCTTGGTGCACTTCCTCCCTGCCACAGATGCTGATTGGTTGTTGTGTGTTCAGGTGATCAGCGCTGAGGATGAGGAGCAGCTCTTCAGTGACCCTGCCCTTGTCATCAGGAGGAGGAAAGTTGGTACGTTTGATTCTTATCTGAACGGACCGCTCCGGTAAAGCAGGAACCGCCATGATGGTGTTAGTGAGCAGGGTCCTTTCACAATAAAAGCTGCACAATAGGTCTGCTTACATAAATACTGAACATCTCTGGCACCCCCATGTGGTCACATGAATACAGTACAGTGGGGGGGGGGGGTCGCTTCCTATGATTGAAATAAATGTCTTTCAGTGTCATGGTAGCTGCTGACCTCTGCCCTGTGCTGTGACTGGTAGGAGCCCTGCTGGACATCCTGCAGAGGACAGGGGTCAAAGGTTACACCGCCTTCCTGGAGAGTCTGGAGTTGGATTATCCTCAGCTGTACAGCCGGATCACAGGAAAGGAGCCCAACAAGACCTTCAGCATCCTGATAGGTCGGTGCTGTCTGGTGGAAGCCCGGGATGGGCGACGGATTTAACAGCTGTGTGTTGTGTGTTCAGACACGGCAGGGGAATCCGGCCTGACTCAGTTCTTGATGTCTGAACTCAGCTGCCTGCAGAGGGTGCTGCAGGATGAGCGGAGGCGCCGGCAGCAGGCCTGCTCCGCCGCCAAGGACCAGGTCTGGGTCTGTCAGATCAGTCGGGGACGGACGAATGCACTGCGCCGGTTGTTGACGTTGTCTCCGTTGGTTTTCTTCAGGAGGCGTGGTCTCGCCAGCAGCAGCTGAGGGACCGCGAGCTGAGGAAGCTCACTGAGCGCGTGCAGAAGTTTCGGGAGGAGCGGGAGCGTCTGAGTGAGGAAGTGAAGCAGCTCAGAGATCACAACTACAGTCTGATGGCCGACATCAACAGTCTGAACCAGGAGAAGAGCAACGCCCTGCTGGCCAACAGAGACCTGCAGATAGAGGTCAGCTGACCCCTGACCTCCTCCCTGCTGACCCCTGACCCCCTCGCTACTGACCTCTTCCCTGCCGACCCCTGACCTCCGACCTACTGACCTTTGACCTCCTCCCTGCTGACCCTGACCTCCTCCATGCTGACCCTGACCTCCTCCCTGCTGACCTTTGACCTCCTCCCTGCTGACCCCTGACATCCGACCTACTGACCCCTGACCTCCTCCCTGCTGACCCCTGACCTCCACCATGCTGACCCTGACCTCCTCCCCCCTGACCTCCTCCCTGCTGACCCCTGACCTCCTCCATGCTGACCCTGACCTCCTCCCTGCTGACCCCTGACCTCCTCCATGCTGACCCTGACCTCCTCCCTGCTGACCTCTGTGTTTGCAGGTGGAGCGCCTGAAGCACACGGTGCTGCGAGCTGAAAACCAGACTCGACTCCTGAAGCGACGAACAATGAGACCACTGCAGGAGGTAGAGCCGGACACACTTCCCCTGCTCTCAGTGCCTGGACACACACTGTCCACCTGCAGTCCACCATCTTCACTGCTGCTGCTTTAAAATGAAAACGTCCTCAGCTGACACGTCACCTCCTTTCAGTTCTCACCTCTAAACTCCCTGTCTGTTCAGTTACATGATCTGTGCTGCACAGCAGTTAGCTCCGGGCTAACAGTAAGCCTGCTCTGAGTGCTGACGCTTCCTCTGCTTTCAGTGCTTCAGCTCCATCACTTCTTAGTCACACAGAGAACTTCACATCGCTGCACGCTTCAGTTCCTTTTACAACATGTGCGCTTGGGGTGTAAACATGTGACTGACCTGTGAGGTGGCGTGTTTCAGAGCCGGAGCCTCGCTCTGCCCACCGAGACCTTCTTCCACCCCAACAGGCTGGAGGAGCAAAGAGAGGAGGGCCAGGAGGAGAAAAGGGAGGAGAAGCCAGCAGAGAAGAAGCAGGAGAAGAAGGAGGACAAGGTGAAGGAGAGTCCAGCTCCTCCTCAGATGAACCTCCTAGCAACAGTCTTCAGACTGAGGAGAGAGCTCCACAGGGCAGAGGAGCAGAAAGCCAAGGTGAGGACCCGGGTCTGATGGTGGAGGAGTCTGAGGTCTGTGTGACCGGGTGCATTTGATTTCAGAGTCAGGAGGAGGCAGAGGAGCTGAGGCTGCGCTGCGCTCAGCTGAAAGGAGACGCCAAGATGTACCGCCAACGAAACAAACAAACCCTCCGGCAGCTGGAGGAGGTGATCAAAGAGAGAGACAAGGTAAGGAGCAGGCGGAGGAGCAAGACGAGGAGGAAGAGGGCGCCATTGATGTGAGTTCTGATTGGTGTTTTTCAGGCTCTGTCGGCGCAGGCGGAGCAGCAGGAGGTGACCCGGCAGCTCCTGCAGGAGAAAGACCAGTACAGGGAGCAGGTCAGACAGCTCACCGAGCAGGCCGACAAACTGGAGCTGCTCCTGCTCAGGGCGCAGGGGGAGGAGCTACAGCTGAGGACACGCCTCCGCCGAATCACCTGCAATTCTCACCAGGTAAGGAGGGGGGGGGGGGGATGATGATGATGTAATGACGAAGGTTTCTCCCTCAGTGTGAAAGGAGCAGTGAAGATGAGGAGGAGAACCCAGAGAGGCCTGCTAAAGGTCAGGTCGTATGACGAGCACCACGCGCTGTCACGTGACGTGCTGTCATGTGACGTGCTGTCATGTGATCAGACTTTGTGTTACTCTGTGACCAGGGAGCAGTGAGGAGGTCCGCAGCGGGACGTCAGGGGAGAACGAGGAGGCGGCGTCCCAACAGCAGCAGCAGCAGCAGCACTCTGCTCCTTCAGGAGGAACCATGGAGCCGGAGCTCAAACCCAACAACGAGGCATCATGGGTAACGCCTGCCCCCTCTTCACAGAGTGTATTAGTGTGAGAGGTTGTTAAACTCTGTGTGTGTCTGTGTGTGTCTGTATCTGTGTGTGTGTGCAGGACGAGCCAGCTGACGGCTGTCTGACCTCCAGAGGGCGCCCTCACTTCCTGTACCGCAGGTGAGCTCTGACCTCAGGCTGTGACTAAGCGTCCTGCAGCATCATCACTTTGTGTTTTCACCACGACAGGAAGAGAGCCCTCAGGTCAAAGTTCAACAGCACCGAGTACGCCGCCTGTAACCTGGACGACGACAGCAGCGGCAGCGACATCGACATCAGCGACTTTGACTGAAGCCTGTCAGGCCCCCCGGTGCCCGTCCGGCCCCCCGGTGCCCGTCAGGCCTCCTGGTGCCAGCGCGTCACTTCCTGTTTTACTGCCGCGCCTGTTGTGTTTGTGGGTTGTGACAGTACACAGGGTGAACCATGTTGCCTGAGCTGTGGTCTGTGGGTCTTTGTTGACAGCTGTGTGATCAGGTGATCAGGTTCAGATCAATAAAACAGTCAGATGTCGTGTTATTGTCTTGTTTTGTGTGAAATATGAGAAAAGGCTCCGCGCGCGCATAAAGCAGCAGGATGGCCGTTTTCCCCACGCGCCGTGAACGTACGTCGTTCATGGCACTTGTCGTCATGGTGACGGTAAACACTCCGCGCGGCAGAACAAAGCCGGACGGTTCAGCGGAGAGGGTTAACATTTGATCCGTGAAGCAGGTAAGACACCGAGCAGCCTCCGGGATTATCTGAAAAAAACCCTGATATAATCTGAAGAAAGGTTCTGAAACCTTGAGTTTTGAATGTTTTAAATCTCTGCAAACATCGTTTGTGGGCTTGAGTTTAATTATTTATTTATTTTGGAGTGTTCAGAGTTTTCGAGTTTCACCCTCTCTCCATCACGTGCTGGACGCTTGAAACCCGAGGGTTAAAGCGCGGAGTCTTATTTTGAAGTCTGGCCGGATGTACTGTGGCGCTGCTGTTTGAACTGCAACACTGTCCGCACAAGCCGACTAATGTGAGCATGCTGATGTTAGCACCAGTAGCTAGAGAGCTAGATAGATATGTACTTTATTAATCCCCGCGGGGAAATTAAGTTGTAGCACCACTAACATACAAAGAGCTAAGCTAAGCTACATCCGGCAGGCCAACTGTCCAGTTCTTTTAACCTTGTTTAACATGCTACACCTGCCTGAGAAGATGCTGTTAATCAAGAGATAAGGTAAACATAGGCCCTTCACACACACACACTGTTTATTTGATGCCATGAGCTCCAGGTCTACATTAAAAAGCACTAAAGGTAGAGGAGGAGAGTGAAAACTCAGTCACTCGCCCTGAAGCCACGCCTCCACCCAGGCTGTGACCTCGGCCATCATGCACGTACCTCTCTGGTGCACAGAGCAGGAAGAGAGAGACAACCAGCCAATCCTCCTACAGGGTCCACCCGGAGGACTGGCTGATGGTTTTATGTTTTATAGCTTCAGATGATTCATATTCTTCGTTTCAAAGTGAAACTGCCGAACTAATCGGTTGCTATGGGATTGTAAAGAGAAGTTACACTGATTTAACACAAAGTGCATCAGAGTGAGACCTCCTACCCGACCTTTAAAATGTGTCAGGATTACACTGTATCAAAGGTTTGTGTTTATAATGGGAGTCAGTGGGGCCAAAGACGTCCTTCCACAGGCGTGACAGTACATGTAACCTCCCACTATACACCTTACAGAGGGGGTCAGTGAATTTAAAAATAATTACAAAAACATTTACACACATTTAGCTTTTAAATGTGTCCATATGTGTATACAAAAGGTTAAAACATCACCTGTGCACAGCTGGTTGTGAGTTAGCCGGTAAAGGAACACGTGGAGCCAGCTGGCTGTGCTGGAGCAGGCCAGCCTCACTGCCCCTGAGTGAACATCAGACTCAGCTTAAACCTGGTGTTAACTGGACCCTCTTCCTCCTCACAGACACCCTGCTGACAGAGACCCCAGGATGTCTCACCGCAGAGACACCAGGACAGACTGTCTGTCTGTGGAGGACAGCAACACACTCTGCTCCACATCCAGGAGGTACACACACATATGGGCTATTTACACTCATTTTAGGACAGAATACGACAAGATGTCAGGCTAAGTATGTTGCTAATAGCTCACTACAGTCAGACGCTTCAAATATATGCATATATATTTTTATTGCTTAAAACATTCCACCATGGAGTGTAGTCGAAGGACATGCGTGGCGAATCCCAAACAATCCATGAACCAATAACACACACCTCAGGTGCATGTATTCTGTTCACCACTAGATGTCCTACTCCAGCACTGTGCCACCGAAGCCTGGAGTACAGCTCAGCTCAGCTGTTTGTTACAGCTCAGCTGTTTGTTACTTCCTGTCTTTGAGCTGTTTACTTCCTGTCTTTGAGCTGTTTGTTACTTCCTGTCTTTGAGCTGTTTACTTCCTGTCTTTCAGCTGTTTACTTCCTGTCTTTGAGCTGTTTACTTCCTGTCTTTGAGCTGTTTACTTCCTGTCTTTGAGCTGTTTGTTACTTCCTGTCTTTGAGCTGTTTACTTCCTGTCTTTGAGCTGTTTACTTCCTGTCTTTGAGCTGTTTACTTCCTGTCTTTGAGCTGTTTACTTCCTGTCTTTGAGCTGTTTACTTCCTGTCTTTGAGCTGTTTGTTACTTCCTGTCTTTGAGCTGTTTACTTCCTGTCTTTGAGCTGTTTGTTACTTCCTGTCTTTGAGCTGTTTACTTCCTGTCTTTCAGCTGTTTACTTCCTGTCTTTGAGCTGTTTACTTCCTGTCTTTCAGCTGTTTACTTCCTGTCTTTGAGCTGTTTACTTCCTGTCTTTGAGCTGTTTGTTACTTCCTGTCTTTGAGCTGTTTACTTCCTGTCTTTGAGCTGTTTGTTACTTCCTGTCTTTGAGCTGTTTACTTCCTGTCTTTCAGCTGTTTACTTCCTGTCTTTGAGCTGTTTACTTCCTGTCTTTCAGCTGTTTACTTCCTGTCTTTGAGCTGTTTACTTCCTGTCTTTGAGCTGTTTGTTACTTCCTGTCTTTGTGCTGTCCCTCCAGCAGGAGGCGGCAGGTGGACCAGGATGCTGAAGCAGTCCGGACACTTCCTGATAGTGTCGGTTCGTATCATTTCACACGTGTCATGTGACTCTGTGACATCAGGACTGAAAGCAGGCATCTGATGATTGTTTCCTTGTTTTGTCTGTGCCCCCTCAGCGACCAGTGGCTCAGGGTCAAACATTGATGCAGCTGTTAGAGAGAAAAGACAGAAAAAACACAGAGAGGCTCTGAGCCAGAAGGACGCAGAGCTGAGGGACGTGTCTCAGGTACAGACTGCAGGACTGCAGAGCTACATGAGGTGGTCCACGGGCTGATCTTGTGTTGTTCTCTCAGGTGTATGAGGCCCAGGCGGGAACCAACATGGAGGAGCTGAGGTCCTTTCTGCAAGAGGTGGACCTCAGGTTGGACACCCTGAAGGACAAAATGGACCTGCTGGAAGACTGCAGTCTGCAGGTGAACACACACAAACCTGAACATGCAAATAAACACACACACACACACACCATCTTATTGCAATGGCACAGATTCAGTAGAAAATAAAACATGCACGCCTGTCTCTCTGCAATCTCTGATAACTAGGGTCAGGGTCAGGGGGGTCAGGGACAATATAATATTATAATGACATCACTAGTATGAGCCAGTCTAAAGCTGGATCCATACTCCAGAGAATAGAGAACTCCCTCCTCCCTGCAGACGTTACGCCCACAGAATGACGTCATTCTCTCTCTCGGACACATGGCCCGAGCAGAACTTTTTCTCTCAGTGCTGTGCGTCAACCATGCTGTGATTGGTCGGAATTTATTGTGGGCGTGATGAATGTGTTGAAGCCAAGAGCTTCTTCAGGTGCAGACACACAGACAGAAGGAGGAAGCACAGCGACCATGGACAGTTTAGATGAGCAGCTGCAAACAGCTCCTGGAAGGAGAAACACGGCGCACAGAGAGCGTCTGTCCACAAGGTGGCGATAAAAACTAATCCCAGTATTGATCACGGTGTTACAGCGGCTGGACGCACAGTAAACACCGGGAGGCGGGATGTGTTATTGCAGACAGTCATCCACACGTTCACAGAGTTAAACTCACACAGACCAGAGGTCTGCTGCAGTCAGCTGCACTGATCTTCTATCTGTTGTCAGCTGTGCGCCCTCTGCCCTGAACATTAGCAGCTCGTTAGGCCAGGTCACCACGACCGTGCTCACAATTTACAACACAACTGCATTGTCGACCTTTGGTGTGTGACGTGCGCTGTGTAGGAGCCGTATGAGGAGTTCTGCACACACACGTCTCGTGGAGTAAGGTACCTCCATGCCAAGAAGAACCTTTTTTTAACTCTTACCACCTGTGGAGTGAGTTCTCTGTTCTCTGTTCTCTGTTCTCTGTTCTCTGTTCTCTGCTCTCTGTTCTCGTGGAGCATGGAACAGCCTTGATGAGAACAGAGGACAGGTCAGAAGGTGAGAGCAGATTTGAGTGGACAGGGAAACTGCTCAGTGGATCATGTTACACACACACACTGTGTTTAGACTAGTTACACAGCGCACTGAACAGGGAGGGTTCAGTCCGGACTTACAGGTGGAGGAGTGTCTGCCCCTGACATTAAGACATTTGTCACGAACAGACTTTTGTATAGTAAAGACAATAACTTGAACTTTGAGGGAAAATGCGGCGTGTTATTAGTTTGTGAGGCTATGGTCTGGTCTGTGTGTGTCTTTAGGTTCAGGCATTATTAACCCCTGTGGGTTTTGTCCACATGGACACACAGTGTGTGTGTGTAGTGTGTGTGTGCTGCATGTTGACGGTGTGTGTGTGTCTGTGTGCAGCAGGTGCTGTGTGTCTGGGAGGAGGTGGAGGAGCTGATCAACCTGAGGAGGGACAGAGTGACGGAGCTGAACGTCAAACTGACGGACAGCGAGAGTCGGCGGACCGACCAGGTTCGACTCATCGAAGTCACATGGTCAGAAAAATGCCGCGTGGACTCTGTCCTGACAGTGTCTGTCTGCGTCCTCAGATCAGAGCTGTTCTGAAGAAGTACTGCCCAATGTTGGAGGACATCCACTTCCTGTTTCCGCCGGACGTCCACAGGCTGATGCATGCTGAGGCCATGGTAACCCCTAGTGACCTCTGACCCCTGTGCACTCTGACCCCTGACCCTGAAACTCACGCTGCCTCTCTGTCTCTTAGATGTTGAATCAGGCTCTGCTGGCAAACCGCCGCGGCGTCGCACGTCTGCACCTGTGCCTGCGGGAGGCGACGCTGCAGCGGCAGTCAGAGCTGCGCTGGCACTGGGAGGATTGTCTGCGCCGCTGGCAGACCAGCAGGGTCAGCGAGGTCGTACGGCGGTTCAGGTGGGTGGAGGCGGGTGTTGCAGGCGAGTCTGGGTGATGTACCCTGCACGTCAGCAGTCTGTGTGTGCGTTGCAGGAGTGTGTGCAGCAGGGATGAGGATCTGCAGCCGGCCTCCAATCAGCAGATCAATGACACGCAGCAGCAGCTGGCAGAACAACGCCGTGACATCATCAGCAGGATGTGGTAACAGCAACAAATTCCAACTGACCTTTGCAGGCTCCGCCCACTCCATGCGTCATCCAACAACATCCTCTCTTTATGCTTCAGCTCTCTGGTCCCACCCGCCTGCTCCCCTGCTCTGGTCTCCGATTGGTTCACCCAACTGACGGCTGTCAATCAACAGATTGGTAACTAATTGATTGATGGGTCGAATGTTTTAGCGTGCAGTCAGTGATGTCACAGAGCAGCGCTTTAGTTACAGTCATCATGTGACCTGCTGGTCAGTCAGCTGATCTGCTGATCAGCCTGTGTGTGTGTGTTCAGACCGCCTTCACGCAGACTTCCTGACTGAGCTGCGTGCTTCTTATGAGCAGAGGTGGCAGGATGTGCTGGCGGAGATGCAGCGCTCAGAGGTACGCATCATGTCACCATGGCAACTTGTGTAAACCACATAGGCACCAGAAGGACTGTGTGTTCACCTGTCTTCCTGCAGGAGGCGCTCTCAGCTCTGCAGCTGTCAGAGGACGAGGTGAAGGATGTGGTCAGCGCTCAGCTCATCCCTCTGATTGGACGTCGGCAGAGTGCAGATGAAGAGCGGTTGGCTGCTTTAGACGTCAGTCCCACACAGCTGCCCGAGGCGCTGAGTGAGAACGTGTTTGTGACGATGTGTCCTCGTGTGTCCGCCTGCAGGCCTGCAGCGACTCTGTGACCTGCCACTCTCTCAGTCTCAGTACAAGCGTGTTTGTTGTGATGCGAGCGGCAGCGGCGCTCTGGGAGACACACCGCCACAGGTTGGAGAGGAGAGAACGTGAGCTTCAGCAGCAGCTGTGCGACATCAGCCGCTCGCATCAGCAGGACGTACAGGTGAGTGACCTCAGGGACGCACCTTCACCTGAGAGGGGGCGGGGCTTTGCTGCATCTGTCCCATGGTGCTTTGCTGCTGTGCCGTCAGAGTAAAAAAGTGCACTTGGACATACTGCTGGGATGTCTTCGCCAGGCGAGCAGCGAAAAGGACTTGGAGACATGTCTGGACAGGACTGTCCACTATGCACAGGACATCCAGCAAAGGTACTGCAGCGCTAATGCTAATGCTAACACAGCTGTAAACCAGTGCTGACAGCAGAACAAACCTGTGTGTGTGTGTGTGTGTAGCTGCAGACAGTTTGTCTCCAAACAGTGGGAGCTGTTGGACCGTCTCCCGTCTCTCTGTGTGGACGAACTCCTCTCTTACAGCAGAAGCCTCAGCTCCTTCTACCACCTGAGCCACTCCTACCAACCAGTAACACGCACACTCACAGAGACACACAGACACACACACACACAAACACACACACACAGACACACACACACAAAGACGCAGACACACACACACAGACAGACACACACACACAGACGGTTTTGTCCATGTCCTTCTTCCTCAGACAGCAGAAGTCCTGCAGAGTCTCCATCCATCCCCCACTTCCATTGGACTGGACCCAGGTCGGTCTGTCTGTCTCCTTCAGGTCCTACAGACCTTACATGTGGGTCCAGACTGAACCAGCTTCTCTGTTTAGGTGAGGAGGCCGGTGGGGAACTGCCTGAGGAGTCGACCGACAATCGTCCAATCAGCTGTCAGAATAATGGATCCCCCCCCCAGGACTGTCAGCGCTGGCTGACTGAGGTGATCCTGAACAGGCTGAGATCCACCAGCCCTCCCGCAGACCTGTGGACTGACACTGTGTGTTTCCAGGCGGAGTCCTCCCTGCTGGAGATCTGTGACATCAGCAGCTCTGTCACCATTACATCATCGGGCGGCACGGTGTACACGGGCCCGGCCTTCAGATGCCCCGCCCCTGACCTGCAGGAAACACACCTGAGCCTGTTTCCTGTGGAGCTCCTCACACACACACTGTGCAGGTACACAGACGCACACAGACACACACACAGCAGGCTGCAGTCAGTCCCACACAGGACCCTAAACTGTGTGTGTGTGGTGCTCAGAACCCGGGCTCTGTTTCTGGACCACCTGGAGCGGCATTACCATGACGTCCTTAACTCAGCTGGTGCAGCGGTGACAGACAGGAAGGAGGCGGCGAGCTCCGAGCTGAACCTCCAGCTGCAGCATCTGAAGCCCGAACACATCAAGACCCACATACACCAGCCGCGCCATGGTAACACACAGACACACACACACAGATACACAGACAGACACACACACAGACGGACACAGAGACACACACAGACACACACAGACACGCACACAGACACACAACACACACACAGACACACAAACACACATACACAGACACACACAGACACACACACACACAGACACACACACACACACACAGACAGACACACACACACACACAGACAGACAGACACACAGACGGACACAGAGACACACACAGACACACAAACACACAGACACGCACACAGACACACAAACACACACACACAAACACACACACACACAGACAGACACACACACCGACAGACACACACACACACAGACACACACACACACAGGGGCCCTCCAGATTGTGGTACTTGTGGATTGTGGGGACAAACTGGTGACCACTGGTGTTGTGAGTCTGTGTGTGTGTGTTTGTGTGCAGATGAGCTGCAACTCCACAGGCAGCAGGTGGACGTCCACTGTGAGGACATGTTGGACGTGTTGCCCTCCTGCAGGACAGAGCTACAGGCGCTGCAGGCTTCCACCAGTAAGAAAAACCAGGACTTTATCAACTTCCTGTCCAACATGGAGGTGGACATCCAGAGGGTGGACAGCAGCAAAAGGTAACTGCTGACTGAGCGCACGGCAGTAAGGCTGCAGCCCTGACCAACCTGTGTGTGTGTGTGTGCAGTTTGGAGGCCATCAGCTCCACCCTGCAGGACAGTCTGGATCAACACAACAGAGACACGCAGCAATGTCACACCAGCTTCAGACAGATGGTGCAGACCAGACTGATGGAGGTCAGAGAGAGAACAGCACAGCTGCTCGGCTCCTTCAGGTGACAACAACACACACACACATTCAGAGAAGCTGTGGTGTGTGTGTCTCACCGGTGTGCCGCCGCCTTGCAGGCTGTTCAGTGAAGGAGGAGACTTTGCTCCAGAGGAGAAGGAGGCGTTTCAGACCAGGCTGCAGAGAGACGTCAAACAGATCAGCATGGCCGAGGCGTCCATCCACGCCGAGCTCACGGCCTTTGAGTCCAGGAGCTTACTGCAGGTCTAGCCTTTGGTGTCTCTCCTCTGCGGGGTCAGACTCAGCTGTGATCTCTGTCACATCAGCCTCAGGAGCAGATCTGTGTTTTTGTCCCCTGCAGGTGAAGACGGTGTCCGGTCCTCTAGAAAACAAACTGTTGTCCCTGAAAACAGAGCTGGACTTCACAGAGAGCACACAGACCACGATCAGCAGCCTGAACGTTCGCATCAGGGCAGAGGTACCTGTCCAACCCGTCTCAGTCTCTGACTTCCTCTCTGTCTCAGCCTCTGACTTCATGTCCGTCTCGGCCTCTGACTTCCTGTCTGTCTCGGCCTCTGACTTCATGTCCGTCTCGGCCTCTGACTTCATGTCCGTCTCGGCCTCTGACTTCATATCCGTCTCAGCCTCTGACTTCCTGTCTGTCTCATCCTCTGTCTGTCCCTGCAGGCAGCCAGCAGTCAGCAGCAGCATTCGGGGATCTGCAGGAGGCTCACTGATCTGTCCCAGATCCTGGAGAACAGACAGGTACGGGACTTTGCTGTCGTGTGACTGGAGACATGATGCTGTGCTGCATGCTGTAGATGTCTATGTCTGTCTGCAGGTGTGTTCAGAGGACGTATGTTCCTTGCTGTCCTCAGCCTGTGAAGACCTCAGGAAGCGTGCTCGGTACCTGGACTTTGACCTGGTGGGTTACTTCCTGTCTCTGCCCCTGCAGTGGATCAGGCTGTTTACCCGACCCAGCTGTATTCTGACTGATGGTGTGTTCTGCGCTGCAGGAAACTCTGGCCCTGCCAGTTGATCCTCAATCCAAGAAGCAGGTTCAGGCGGACCGACCGGCGGCTCCACTGCAGCCGAGCGGTGCCGACGCGGCCTCCTGTGGCGGGTCTCCAGACAGGTCCCGATGGACGCAGAGGTCTGCAGCAGGCAGCGAGCGGACAGGAAGAACAGCTGCAGGTAAACAACTGACACCCAGAGGCCGTTACAGTGTAGGTCAAAGGTCAGCTCAGCAAGAACCTGTTCATGACAGCAGTGTGTGTGTGTGTGTGTCTGCAGGTCCTGTCCAGCAATGGCCACTGAGGTATAAACACACACACCTCATCTTTTCTCATTCCATCCTCTGAGTCATAGAAAGTGTACTGACCGACTGTGACCTCACAGGTCAGACTGTGAGGTCATAGATCAGACTTTGTGAGGTCACATATCAGACTTTGTGAGGTCACAGATCAGACTTTGTGAGGTCACAGGTCAGACTTTGTGAGGTCACAGATCAGACTTTGTGAGGTCACAGACCGCCTGTTTGTAAGGTCACAGATCAGACTTTGTGAGGTCACATATCAGACTTTGTGAGGTCACAGGTCAGACTTTGTGAGGTCACAGATCAGACTTTGTGAGGTCACAGACCGCCTGTTTGTGAGGTCACAGGTCGACTTTGTGAGGTCACAGATCAGACTTTGTGAGGTCACAGACCGCCTGTTTGTGAGGTCACAGGTCGACTTTGTGAGGTCACAGATCAGACTTTGTGAGGTCACAGATCAGACTTTGTGAGGTCACAGGTCAGACTTTGTGAGGTCACAGGTCAGACTTTGTGAGGTCACATATCAGACTTTGTGAGGTCGCAGACCCGCCAGCCACAACATGCTAATTCTGCTTTATCTCACACTGGAACATCAGCAGGTCCAGTGGACAGTTTATTTCAGAGTGTGTGTGTGTGTGTGTGTGTGTAAGGACCAGGTCCATCCTGAATGACAGAAAGTTCCAGATTTTTGGGCCTAAGCCTGTGCAGGCTGACCAGGCCTCCTTCATGTCCACTGTGAGGTCTCTGCTGTGGAAAACCAACGATGAGCTCCTGCAGTCCTCCGAGGTAACTGACAGCAGTAACACACTCGGCCATCCAGAGTCTGTTCACACAGACACAGACATGTCTTCTGTCCATCAGGACTTCTACTGCAGAAGGCGCATCGGGACCTTCCAGCTGCTTCCTGAATCTCTGCAGCAGTGGGTGGAGAGCATGCAGCAAAGGCTGCTGGGAATCCAGGAACAGCAGAGAGAGTCAGTGAGGATGAGCAGAGAAGGTACACACATGTCAGGGCTCAGGGCTGAGTGTGGGGACAGCTGGACTGTCTGTCTGTGTCTGACTGTCTGTCTGTGTCGGACTGACTGTCTGTCTGCGTGACTGTCTCTCTGTCTGTCTCTGTCTCCCTGTCTGTCTGTCTCCCTGTCTGTGTCTGACTGTCTCTGTCTCTCTGACTGTCTGTGTCTGTCTGTGTGTCTGTCTGCCTGTCTGTCTGTCTCTGTCTCTCCGTCTGTCTGTCTTTCTGTCTCTGTCTCTCTGTCTGTCTGTCTCTCTGTCTGCCTGTCTCTGTCTCTCTGTCTGTCTGTCTGTCTCTGTATATGTCTCTCTGCCTGTCTGTCTGTCTCTGTATATGTCTCTCTGCCTGTCTGTCTGTCTCTGTCTCTCCGTCTGTCTGTCTTTCTGTCTGTCTCTGTATCTGTCTCTCTGTCTCTGTCTCTCTGTCTGTCTGTCTGTGTGTGTCTCAGCTGTGGTGAAGCAGGTGTCCAAGCTGCAGCAGCTGCTGCGTCTGTCTCCTGAGGTGTTGGTCAGTGACCTGGAGGAGCAGCAGGACGCTCAGCTCTCGGAGGACGTGAGCAGGATCAGACAGACGCTGAGGGAGAGCCTGGCAGCGGGCGAGGAGGCCAGGGTACGAACACACACTCACTTACATGGGATGACTTTAGTCCACAGTTAAGTCACTGCTCATATTTGATCGTTTATATTAAGGCGGCCTCTCTCGGTGTCTCCCCCTCGTGCAGCTCTCCTGCCTTTGCTCAGCTTGTTATATATGTGTAGATATACTGGAACAGCTTGACTGTGAACATGTGACCAATAAAAGATTTGATCCTGATCTGATTGGTCCCTGTGTGGGTGCTGTCAGGCCGAGGTCGTCCGTAAGGTGCGGTACTCTCTGAGTGAGGACGAGCTGCACGCGCTGAACCACAGACAGGAGCTGAGGCAGCAGCAGCTGACCCGCGACGTCTGCGCCGCACACCTGGAGCTGCAGGTAGGAGGGGGGGGGAGTCCCCTGTGAAGCGGTTTACACCGGTCTGACCTGCTGCCTCACTGTGTGTGTGTGTGTGTGTGCAGGAGTGTGTTCAGGCCAGGTGGGCAGAGTTTGTGACAGCACTGGGCTCTTTGACCGAGAAGCTGCTGCATCTGATGGACAACGTACTCACAGCTACAGGTAACCTGCACCTGTAGACTGAGCTAAGCTGTTAGCATGCTAGCTGTCAGAGGGAGGTCACAGCAACATGTCACAGAGCCACGCTTTTGACCTTTTGACCTCATGCTGTTTATATTTTCTCTGTTTCCGTAGAAACAGATGCTGAAGGCGTTGCCATGGAGATGGGAGCAAAAACAGGAGAAAGCAGCCAAAGACGCAGGTAACGCCTGACCTCTGACCTCAACGGTACAGATATATGTAACTCTGACACAGTACAGTGATCCTCTGTGTGTGTGTGTGTCTGTGTGTCTCCTTAGGACCTGGGCCGGTATATCGTACCAGCTCCTACTGACTGACAGCACTGCTAACCCACCATCCTCTGCTGTCACAGCAACAACAGCATCTGTCACCACGGTGAAGAGCACCCCGGCTCATCAGGCTGTTATTGGGCTCAGAGACATTGCTGTAAAGGTACACACACACAGACACACACAGACACACACAGAAAGTGCTAAAAACAATCTAAATGTGTGTGTGTGTGTGTGTGTGACAGCGGATCGAGCAGCGGGTCAGACGCCACCTGTCAGATTCAAACAGAGACAAACAGAGTCAGCTGAGTGAACAGCAGTGCTGGAGCGCACACTGGAGACGAGAGATGGACACTTTGAGAAGACTGAAGGGACCAGCGAACTAGGCCGGTCGCGATAAGCAATAAATCAATTCATTACACGATAACACTAAATGGGCTTGATACGTTTTTTAGCTGCGGTAAATTACATTTGCACGCTCGGTTCTCTCTCTCTCTCTCTCTCTCTCAAAAGGCGTCACTCGGTGTATCGTAGCGTATAAAGTGTGCTTCTGTCTTAAAATGTGTCAAATCAACAGGTAGTTCTTATTTAAGTCATTGTGTACCGTTTACGTGATGTTCTGAGCAGACCACGGTCAGCTCGCTGTCAGCAACACAAAGGGCTGTGAAGCTGCACAACACCGGTTCAACACTTTACACATGCTTATACAGCCTGCTGTCAGAGAGTCCGCGTTGTACGAGTGAAGCTCTCTGCCTTCTTACCGGCGGCACTCGCGGCAGCAGCACCCATTAGTCCTCCTGATAGATAATGATGGTGGCTGTGTGAGTCTGTTAATAAACCAAAGAAGAAGAACTTCCTGTCATCAGTCTGTGTGTTATTGCATGTGCTCAGGTGTCAGTGGTCATGTGATCAGATTGAACGAATCAAAGCTTTCACTGCGTACAAACAGCTTCTGTTTATTTGGTGGAAATGAGAAAACTCCATGTGTGTATCTGTGTTTGGGCTTTTGGGTGGTTACAAAAATACCTTCACATTTCCATGACAACGGAAAACGCAGGAAACAAAGTGCTGATGAACAAAGAGCTATTTACACCAATCAAAGCGCTCGCTGCCAACAGACCGACCAATCAGCAGCTCAGAGTCTCTGAACGGCTGCGATGTCATCATGTGACTGCACAGGTGATGCTTAGGTTACCTGTCACTGTTTCCAGGGCAACAGTGACTCAGGCTGTGGTGGCGTAGAGAGGTTCAGGACTCTGTGTTCAGAGTGGAGATCTTATCGATGGACTGAAGCAGCTGAGAGACCAGGCGGAGAGTTTCAGCCTCACCCAGCAGCTGGCTGAAGACAGAGGAGAGGAGGAGGTGAGACACAGAGGGTTAACACACACAGACACACACACACAGACAGACAGACACACACAGACACACACACAGACAGACAGACACACACACAGACAGACACACACACACAGACAGACACACACACACAGACAGACAGACACACACAGACAGACACACACACACACACACAGACAGACACACACACACAGACAGACAGACACACACAGACAGACACACACACAGACAGACACACACACAGACAGACAGACACACACACACACAGACAGACAGACACACACAGACAGACACACACACACACACAGACAGACAGACACACAACACACAGACAGACACACACACACAGACAGACACACACACAGACAGACAGACACACAGACACACACAAACACACACTGACCGGATGGAGGAGTGGGCGTGGCTTGCTGTTTTGTTCAGATACTCAGATGCCACCTGAGCGTTTTGTCTCATCGTCATGACGACCTCAGACTCTGCTGCCTTCAGACTGTCGTTCTCAAAACGCAGAGCGTCCAGCTCCACCTGAGACACACACACACATCACTGTAACACACATTGTGGTCAAGTTGTTGTTTTGTATCTTTGTAGGTTTTCCTTCATGGATGTTTGAATGGTCTCTAAATAAATCTGTTTCTTTTTAGAACGACATTATTTTACTAAGCTAATAACTAATAACTTAGCTAATAGCTAATCAGGGCAGCCTTGGCCAGAGAGCAGCCGCACTCACTGAAGACTGAGCAGAAATGAGCGCTCACTGACGGGAGGAGGACCCACTGATTGGGTGGAAACATCTGGCAGAACTGACGCCTCAAAGGTTCTTTTTGCTGATATTGATCCACGTCTCACCTGCAGCTGCTGAAGCTCCGCCCTCAGTTTGGAAACACAGGTTTCTGCTTTGACTGCTCGTCTCTGACACACACAGATGTTACACAGCGATCAGAACACACACACACCTGTGATCACAAAGCTGTGTGTGTGTGTCTGTGTGTGTCTGTCTGTCTCTCTGTGTGTCAGCCTGTGTCTCTGTGTGTGTCTGTGTGTGTGTCTGTGTGTGTCTGTCTGTGTCAGCCTGTGTGTCTGTGTGTCTCTCTGTGTGTGTCTGTCTCTGTGTGTCTGTGTGTGTCTGTCTCTGTGTGTGTCTGTCTGTGTGTATGTCTGTCTGTGTGTGTGTGTCTGTGTGTGTGTCTGTCTCTGTGTGTGTCTGTCTGTGTGTGTCTGTGTGTGTGTCTGTCTCTGTGTGTGTCTGTCTGTGTGTATGTCTGTCTGTGTGTGTGTGTCTGTGTGTGTCTGTGTGTGTGTCTGTCTCTGTGTGTGTCTGTCTGTGTGTGTCTGTGTGTGTGTCTGTCTCTGTGTGTGTCTGTCTGTGTGTTGATGAAGATTCTCAGTCATCCAGGTCATCATACGTAGAGAAGATTGAAGCAAGGCGTCTGGACTTGTAGAGTTTTCTAGAAGACGTTTCGCTGCTCATCCAAGCAGCTTCATCAGTTCTAACTGTTTGGTGGGGAAACATGGTTTATATGTGGTTACAGACCTCAGTGGGTGGGTCTGGGTAAAACTTTAAAAAAAACTTACAAACAATAGCACTAAATGTTTCCATACTTACCTGTGATGTTCTGGCTGACTGGGCCAGGTGAGTCTAACGACTGGCTAACGACTATGAAACTGCCGGAGGGGGACTGGTTGACAGCCCTTTGTTCTTACTGTGAGTATGTGTAAACTTCCTGGAATGGATGGTATCACTGCATTGGATGTGGTAGAAAGATGATGTCTGAGGCCTCCACCTCTGTTAAGGGAAGGTTCTTCCAGCTTAACATAGATGCTTCCTGACTCCTCTTTCATACCACCTTTCCTCCCTGTCTAAAATGTGAACATTGTTGTCCTCAAAGGAGTGTCCTCTGTCTTTGAGGTGGAGGTGAACAGCTGAGTCTTGTCCTGAGGAGGTGGCTCTCCTGTGCTGAGCCATTCTTCTGTGGAGTGGTTGTTTAGTTTCTCCAATGTACAGATCAGAGCATTCCTCACTGCACTGGACTGCATATATCACATTGCTGTGTGTCTCCCTGGGAGTCTGATCCTTCAGGTGAACCAGTCTCTGTCTCAGTGTTGTCATAGGTTTGAAATGGACCGGGATGTCATGGTTGTTGAAACCATGACATCCCGAAGGATAAGATTCCCAGGGAGATTCCCAGGGAGAAACACAGCAATGTGATATATGCAGTCCAGTGCAGTGAGGAATGCTCTGATCTGTACATTGGAGAAACTAAACAACCACTCCACAGAAGAATGGCTCAGCACAGGAGAGCCACCTCCTCAGGACCAGACTCAGCTGTTCACCTCCACCTCAAAGACAGAGGACACTCCTTTGAGGACAACAATGTTCACATTTTAGACAGGGAGGAAAGGTGGTATGAAAGAGGAGTCAAGGAAGCCATCTATGTTAAGCTGGAAAAACCTTCCCTTAACAGAGGCGGTGGCCTCAGACATCATCTTTCTACCACATACAATGCAGTGATTCCATCCATTCCCAGGAAGTTTGCACAGACTCACAGTAAGAACAAAGGGCTGTCAACCAGTCCCCCTCCGGCAGTTTCATAGTCGTTAGCCAGTCGTTAGACTCACCTGGCCCAGTCAGCCAGAACATCACAGGTAACCATGGAAACATTTAGTGCTATTGTTTGTAAGTTTTTTAAAGTTTTACCCAGACCCACCCACTGAGGTCTGTAACCACATATAAACCATGTTTCCCACCAAACAGTTAGAACTGATGAAGCTGCTTGGATGAGCAGCGAAACGTCTTCTAGAAAACTCTACAAGTCCAGACGCCTTGCTTCAATCTTCTCCATGTCTGTCTGTGTGTGTGTCTGTCAGCCTGTGTGTCTGTGTGTCAGCCTGTGTGTCTCTCTGTGTGTGTCTGTCTGTGTGTGTCAGCCTGTGTGTGTCTGTGTGTCTCTCTGTGTGTGTCTGTGTCTCTCTGTGTGTGTCTGTCTGTGTGTGTCAGCCTGTGTGTCTGTGTCTCTCTGTGTGTGTCTGTCTGTGTGTGTCTGTCTGTGTGTGTCTGTGTGTGTGTCTGTGTGTCTCTCTGTGTGTGTCTGTGTGTGTCTCTGTGTCTCTCTGTGTGTGTCTCTGTGTCTCTCTGTGTGTGTCAGCCTGTGTGTCTGTGTGTCTCTCTGTGTGTGTCTGTCTGTGTGTCTCTCTGCGTGTGTCTGTGTGTCTGTCTGTGTGTGTCTGTCTGTCTGTCTGTGTGTGTCTGTGTGTCTCTCTGTGTGTGTCTGTGTGTCTCTCTGTGTGTGTCTGTCTGTGTGTGTCTCTCTGTGTATGTCTGTCTGTGTGTGTCTCACCGTCATCAGGTGGAGGTTCTGCTCCACAGAGTGTACCATGCTCTCCAGGTCCTGGGCCTCCTTCTCCTCCTGTTGCCTCCTCTGCAGCAGCTCCTCAGACAGCTCCGCCGCCCTGAGGCACAGAGGCATGCTGGGTAAATACTCAGCCACTGTGGGGCTGTGCTGTGATTGGCCGGTGCTGACCTGCGGTCGCTGGCCTCGGCTCGTCTCTGCAGCTCTCTGATGGTCCTCCTCAGGGACATGTTCTCCTCCTTCAGCTGAAACACACACAGCGATGCAGCTGGTCGGTGGATGCAGCAGGGGGCGCCGCTGCACTGACAGGGTGCACAGAACAGCCCTACCTGCTGTACCTGGCTGCTCCTTCCACTCTTCCTCCTGCAGGAGGCAGCTGGTTCAGCCATGGAGGTCTCATCGTCTCCCTCGTAGTTCTCTCCTCCTGCTCCTCCTCCTCCTGCTCCTCCTGATGCTGCTGCTCCGTCAGGTTTGGAGGAGAACCTGGTTCAGGGACGTTCAGGAAACATCAACATGCTGAACTCCTCATTTAAAGGAGTGTTTCCACTGGAGGACAGAGGACAGCTCCTGCAGGAGGAGCAGGAACCTCCTTCTTTATCATGTAACTCTGCGTCTGATCAGTGTCTCTCACCTGGTCTCCTCCTCCTCCTCCTCTTCCTCTGTGCAGACAGAGGAGGTGCTGTCGACTCCTGACTGGAAACTCCGCCCCCACTCCTCCTCCTGTTCCTGATTGGACAGACACCCGTCAAATTCTGTCTTTTTAGCCGTAACAGCAGGAGGGACCCCCGGGGGGCCCTCAGTCCACCTACCTGAGGAGCCAGAGAGGGTTCTGAGAAAAAACAGCTGCTGACCTCTGGCTCAAACAGCCTCTGAGAGAGAGACACAGGAAGTTACTTTAACAAACCCCAGGAGCTAGCATGCTAAGCTAGCTGTGTAATACCACAGTGAACCAGTGGTGGAGCAGTGGATCCCTGCACAGACCAGGGTTCTGATTTATAACAAGGTTTGAACAGTAGACACGTGATGAACATGTGACGCTCTATGATGACCAGTGGTGGAAAGTAACTAAGTATTTGTACTTTGTTCCTGTACTTAAGTAATTTTTATGTATTTCTACTTAAGTAAAAATCACAGCTCATCCTTTCTCCTCTGACTCCATGCTGCAGCTGTCCCCTGTCCTTCCTCCTCCACTACATGTCTCCAGTGTCTGTAGTTCCTTGTTCCATGTGATGAACACAGTGTGGACTGATGTGAGGTCAGACTCTGCATGGAGCTGGTGTCACGCTGCAGCTGTGTTTCTATAATGAGCCTCAGTCATGATGCCGGTGCTCTGGCTCAGTGAGCTAACTAGTTAGCTGCTGTCTGCTAACACAGGTCCATCCATGAATGTGTGATGAACATGAATCATCACATGAATCTACAGCAGGAACACTGACACAGTAAACATGCTGAATGCCTGTTTGTTATCAGCAGCCTCTCTGTTCACTTGATTATTTTAACCTGTTCACATCCTTTGGAAATCAATCATATGTATTCAGTGTGAGTACTTTTACTTTGAATACTTTAAGGACATTTAAAAGTACTTTTACTTAAGTAGGATTGTTGATGCAGCACTTTACTACTTTACACTTTACAACTACTTTTACTTCAGTACTGAGCTTCGGTTCTTCCTCCTCCACTGATGACATGATAAACATACCGCCCTGTGTGTCTGATCCAGATCCAGATCCGGATCCGGATCCTGATCCTGGTTCTTCCAGCGCAGAAACTCTTTGAAGGAAAAGGGGTTCAGCTCCTCTTGTTGAACCTCCTCATCTGCACGCAGACAGCGGCGCGGTTATTTATTGATTACTGATCAGACGCTGATCTGTCTCCTGGTTGTTTTACTGGATCAGAGATCGATCACTCACCGTCCGTGATGAGAAGAGTCCTGTGTTTGGACATGATGGACCAGGGACGGCGGCTCGGTCCGTCTGTCAGCTGCACCGCTCCGTCATCGGGCGCTTATTGATCTGATGATCGAGCCCTGTCTTCGCGCTGGTCCCGCCGTGTCTCGTCTGTGGGATAGAACCAGACCCGGAAACATTGGGCGACAGCAACCCCACGTGATCTGTCCTCCAACTTCTCATTCGCTGAGACCGTCACGTGACGTCGTAGGAAAATGCGGCACCAGGAAGTAGCGCTCCTACTCGACCCCGGTCAAAACTTCGCCGCACGTGTGCTGGCTGCGGCAGCCCGGTTCGTTTACTCCCAGAGACCCGGAGAGGTCCGGCTGCAGCGGTGAGTGTGTGACGGCCGTCGGCTCGGTTTAGCCCACTTCATTCCGGCGGTGACGTGTAGTCGGCGGGCTGCTGGGGAGCCGACGTGGACCCGGATGTGGGAACGGGTCGTTGGTTCTGGTTCATGTCCGGGTCTGTTCGTGGGAGGGTCCGTGGCTGGTCCTGGTCCTGGTCCAGGTCCAGGTGCAGGATCGGCTACGATGACTCAAAACGAACTCCGTTCAGAATCCTCTCATTTAAACTAGTCTGACAGGAGGAGGGTCAGTCAGTGATGTGTGCGGCCGTGCTGGAAAGATATGGATTATGGATTATGGATTATGATCGATCAGCAGTGTGAGGGTGTTTAGAGCTAGAGGTTAATAACAAATCAATAGAGTGGACGGTTTAATTGTGTCCCTCCGCCCGCCTGGTGCTGGATGAGCTCCAGTGTGAGCTAACGTGTCCGTCTCTGGTGTGTCTGCAGAGCTGGACAATGTCTGAAGAGACTCCATCTGAAGGGGAGCGGTCCCAGTCCCAGACTCAGTCCACCTTGTCTCCCTCCCAGGCCCAGTCCCAGCCTGGTTCCAGTTCATCCAGCGGGCCAACGTCTGCCAGTCAGTCGTCGTCCAGCGGCTCAGGCACGCTGAGCAGTGTGGACACCATCCCCGTCACCCTGCCGTCCGTCCCTGAGGAGCCTGAGCCACAACCCTGGGGACGCCTGCTGCCGATGGCCCGAGGCTTCAGGAGCCTGGGTGACCACTCAGCCCGTTTCTGCACCACACTGATGGGTGAAGCAGTTTGTTGATGTCTGTCTGTTTGTTTGTTGACAGACTGCATCGAGGACCAGTACCTGTTTGGACGGGACTCCAGGTGTAACTACGTCCTCAATGACCCCGAAAACACAGAAAGGTTCCGAATCTACAGCAAGAAGCACTTCAGGATCTACAGGGTGAGCTCAGAGCTGCTGTCACTGCCGAGAGGCTGATCAGTCTGACCCGGTCCTCCACCTGTCTGTCCCTGTCCTCCACCTGTCTGTCCCTGTCCTCCACCTGTCTGTCCCTGTCCTCCACCTGTCCCTGTCCTCCACCTGTCTGACCCTGTCCTCCACCTGTCTGTCTGTGTCCTCCACCTGTCCCTGTCCTCCACCTGTCTGACCCTGTCCTTCACCTGTCTGACCTCCACCTGCCTGTCCCTGTCCTTCACCTGTCTGACCTCCACCTGCCTGTCTCTGTCCTCTGCCTGTCTGTCTCTGTCCTCCACCTGTCTTTCTCTCTCTCTGTCCTCCACGTGTCTGTCTCTGTCCTCTGCCTGTCTGTCTCTGTCCTCCACCTGTCTCTCTCTCTCTGTCCTCCACCTGTCTCTGTCCTCTGCCTGTCTCTCTCTGTCCTCTGCCTGTCTGTCTCTGTCCTCCACTTGTCTCTCTGTCTCTCTGTCCTCCACCTGTCTGTCTCTGTCCTCTGCCTGTCTGTCTCTGTCCTCCACCTGTCTCTGTCCTCCACCTGTCTGTCTCTGTCCTCTGCCTGTCTCTCTCTGTCCTCTGCCTGTCTGTCTCTGTCCTCCACTTGTCTCTCTGTCCTCCACCTGTCTGTCTCTGTCCTCTGCCTGTCTGTCTCTCAGGAGGGCTCTGAGGTCTTTGTGGAGGACTACAGTAACAACGGGACTTTTGTGAACGGGGTGAAGATCGGTAAAGATAAGAAGCTTCCTCTGACCAATAACGACGTCATCGCCCTGTCTGAACAGCGTAACAGAGGTGACCCTGACACACCTGTACCATTCAGTGACATCATCAGTGACATC
>NC_041030.1:23924095-23963493 GCF_900634625.1 Parambassis ranga
AGCACCAAGTTCCTGGGTGTGCACATCACTGAGGACCTCTCCTGGACTAACAACACTGCATCCCTGACCAAGAAGGCACAGCAGCGCCTCTACTTCCTCCGCAAGCTCAAAAGAGCCAGAGCCCCTCCCTCCATCCTGTGCACCTTCTACAGAGGGGCTGTTGAGAGCATCCTGTCCAGCTGCATCACTGTGTGGTACGGAGCCTGCACCGCCACCTGCAGGAAGACGCTTCATCGCATAGTGAGAGCAGCTGAGAGGATCACCGGCGTCCCTCTCCCCTCCCTCCAAGACCTCTACGACAGCCGTCTCACCCGAAAGGCCCTCCGCATCACAGGAGACCCCACCCACCCTTCACACCGCTTCTTCAGTCTGCTGCCATCAGGAAAGAGACTGAAGCCTCCGGGCCAGGACCAGCAGACTGAGGGACAGCTTCATCCACCAGGCTGTCAGGAAGCTGAACTCTCTCCCTGCTGTGCCCCACTTTCTCCCCCTTCCCTGACACCACCCCCCACCCCCTACCCCTACCACCATCCCCTCACCCCTACCACCACCCAAGATAGGAACTCTTTGTACCAGCCACTTTACCAAAGGAACTCTGTGCACCAGTCACTTTTACCCTGTCATGTCACACCAGTCTCATATAAGCTGCTATAACTTAAACTATTCCTGGACTGTTACATTATGCCAACTGCACTGACTTGCACCATTGCATCTTTTGCACTCTCATACCAGTCTCAATAAGCTGTTATAAGTTAAACCATTCCTGTTTATATTATGCCAACTGCACTGACTTGCACTATACATCTTTTGCACTCTTACTGCATTGTGCCTTCATTATGTGCCTTGTATTTTGTGTGTGCCTCATTGTAGGTACATTTTTTTACACTTTATATTTATCTTTAGTTTTTAGTTACATGTTATATGTTGCGGAGTGAAGAGTAACGCAATTTCGATTCTCTGTATGTTCAGCACATATAGCAGAGTTGACAATAAAGCTGACTTGACTTGACTTAACTTAAAGACTACAAATATGGCTGCTTTGAATGCTTCTTGTGTCAGCCTGTCACCATGGTAACAGCCCTGCCTGCCTGCCTGTATCCACGACAACCTGAATGTTTATCAACTGCCCCTAACTGCAGCTCTCTCTGTCCCCTCCTAATGCATTTCCAATGTTTCCCATCCAGGGTGTCGTGTCCTCACAGGGTGGACCCCGCCTCTCACCCAAAGCTAGCTGGAAGGACCCAGCCCCCCGTGACCCTGCACTGCAGGACAAGCGGGTTAACAGAAGATGGATGGATGGACCCTCTAAACAACGTCTGTTTTTGTCCAAACCGAGGCCTTCAGACAGAAAACAAGAAGAGAAGCACGAGCTGAAACCCTAACTGAGGGCGGCAGTCCTCCAGAAGCAGCAGACAGGTGTGTAGGACTCTGCCTCCTGGCCTCGACCCTGGGTTGTCAGGTTGGTCTAATAAACTTGGCTATGTTGCTAAAAATCAGACCTGCACCACCCTGGGTGGGATGGATGCCGTCTCTCCTAATAAGGCCAGGTTTCCCCCAGAAAGTTTCCCAGTTATCTATAAAGGCCACGTTGTGTTCTGGACACCACCATGACAGCCAGCGACGGAGCGAGGACATGCAGCTAAACATGTCATCACTGGTCAGATTCGGGAGGGGACCAGAGAACGCTACGGAGTCCCACATGGTTTTAGCCAAATTACACACCGACTCAATATTAACCTTAGTGACCTCTGACTGGTGAAGTCGGGCGTCATTGACACCGAAGTGAATTATAATCCTACTGTATTCATGCTGATCTCTCGCCTCATCACCCTCTATGTCGCCCGCTCTGCCCCCCGGGACAGTCCACAGTCAGAGACCTCTCCCCGACCCGAAGGCGCAGGGACCCTCTCACATACTGGGGAAAACTCCAACACATGGCAGCTAAGCCGTGGGGCTAGAAGCCCACACCAGCCCGCCGCCTCCCACCGAGGGCAACTCCAGAACAGAAGAGAGTCCAACCCCTCTCAGAAAAGAAGGGACTAAACCGGGTTTATTCACATTTGCTTAGTCAGATTATGTAATGTTCCTTCAGCAGTTGGAGGAGCACGGACATTTGTTTGAAAGTTTGAAAGAAAGTGTTCCCATGTAAATGTGCAGCTGAGTGTGTCTTAAACTGAACGAAAGGTTCAGAGGGTTAGGTGAGTGGTGTAGTGGGACTGGGTTCAGGTCCTGTGGCTGCCTGTGTTCTTTCTTTTCTAGTGAAAGGTTCACTGAGGGGAGGTCCAGACGCCTGAGTGAGTGGCTCTGTTGGTTAAGGAAGTGCTTTGTGCCCTTGAAGAGCGAAGGCAGAAGATCCGAAGTCCAGAAGGGCCGGCGGAGAGAAGAAGGGGGGCGTCCTGGCCCATCATTATTACTAACAATATGGGATTGCTGTAGTGGCACCGTAACGCAACCACAGACAAATCATAAGACTGTACTGTAGGAGCTCGTTCAGCAACAGACTCCGACTCCCACGATGCACCACTGAGAGACACAGGAAGTCATTCCTGCCCGTCAGTCAAACCGCTGAACTCTGAACTGTAACAGTCACTCAGACACTGTACATTCATACTGGAACATTCATGTCCTGCTCTTCACTGTGTAAAGGTTTATACAGAGTAAATATGTGTCTTCTTCTTTAGATACAACTCAGGATTTAAATGCTGTCTAGGTATTTAGATATTTGTTATATATTTCTATTTATCTTTGATTTCTATTTGTAACAGAATGAATTTCCTGTCGGGGATAAATAAAGGAGTTCTGATTCTGATTCTGGTTCTGATAGAAGCACTGTCTGAACCTATCCTGGATTCCTGGGTGCAGTAAGTAGCGACTAGCCGGCTAGCTGGAATACAAGTCCACAAACAGCTGCTGTGTGTGAACAGAGCTACGTCATACACGGACACTGCTGCTATTTGCAGGACTACCTGATCCGCTAATATAATCAAACAGTTCAAACCTAAAGACTACGTAAATAATGTTCATGTCTGCTCTTGTTCTCAGTCCTAAGAAACTGTCGGCTCCTACTGGTCAGCATGGGGAATGACCACAGCTCTGTATTTATATATTGTTTATATGTATAAAAATGAATAGTGTGATTGATGAAGCCAAACAAAAACAACATCCTGTGGACATTTGACTAAACAAATAAATAAAAAATATAAAAAGGTTCAGGTTCAGGTTCAGGTTTTCATGTTTAAAGGAACGGTGAGAAGGACAGTAGGTGGCGGTAATGCACCTGAAATGTTGGTTGTCACTCGCTGTTGAACAGAAGAAGAAGAAGTTCAGGAAGTGATAAGTTGGCTGCATGTCAGCGCCATTTTGGAGACAACCTGAAGCAGGTGTGGAAGTTCAGCTGCTTGGTCTAATGTACTGGTGGTGTAACGGCAGCTAGCCAGTATCACTGCACGTCACCACCAGCTCTGGTGTAACATCCACCGAAAGATTAGAGAAAGGGCCCTGGTTTGACTGAAGGAGAAGAGAGAAGGCCTAGATTCACAGAAAGGCCTGGAAGCAGAGGCAGCGGCCTGCTGCTGGCGGGCACATGGCGCACAGCGAGGAGCTGCAGCAGGTGCTGTTGGCTTGTTTGAGTTTACAGTGAAGATGAAGACAAAAGTTGATGAATGTTGTTTTGTCTTTAGAAGCCAGAGCAAGTGCTTCCACCCTGTGAATGGCTGCAGATCATCTGGACTTCATTACAGAGTCGCTGAGATCAAAGGGAAGCATTATTGTCTGTGTTCAACAATAAGTGTTAAATTTAAACGCCTCATAAATATAAGTGTGAAGTCAATGCTTCCAAACTAACAAAGTTTGTCTCCATCTAGTGTTGAACAGGAGAAATGCGCCATTTCCAGAGACACAGCTGAAAGCAGTGATAATCAGAGCACATGGCGCTCAGGAGCAACGCACAGACTGCAGAGGATCCAGGCTTTCTGAGGACGAGCACTGAATTTACAATGAAGTCATGAAGTGTGTTTTTTTTAAAGTTGAATTTAGTTGTAAATTGTGTCATCACGTCTGATTTTCCCTCTTCAGGCCTTGAAGGCCTTCCTTGGTGCTTTCTGGGAGACGTTGCAGTGGATTGAACTCGACAAGGTGAGTGGATGTTTCCTGGCTGCTTCACTGCTGATGGTAGGACACACCAACCTGAAGACTCTGCTGTTTTTCATCTGCTGTCCTGTGAAGAGGTCCCTGACTGCAGCATGGCCTGCCTGGCAGATAAAGCATGTTCTTTGGCAGATGATTAGTGCTCAGACAAAAGTCGGATCTTGCGAGGAGGAACAGTGGCAACGTCGGGCGTGTTGGCCTGGTCCTCAACTGCGAGTACTTCCGAGGCCTACAGCTACATCTGCACCATCAGCGTTTGGTTTTACTCGTGTTGCCCTCATGTCTGCAGTGTTTTAACTCTGCTTTGCAGATCATGTGTTATATTTGTTGTTAAACATGGTCCATCTTGTCCTCCTCAGCTGACGACCACATCACAGCACCAGCGCCTCCAGTGCCTCTGCCTGCACCTGGTCATCCACCAGCCAGGCCCCGCCTGTGGTCTGAGGAGACGTCTTCATGTCCCGCTGTGTCAGGTTATCGGTTTTCTTGTTATTTCTGTATGGCATGGGTTTTTCACCTCAGATTTTCTCCCCTCACGCAGGCTACCACTAGTGTAGTGATAAAAATTATATTATTCATAGTATAATTAAATAAATTAACATAGTTGTTGCATTAATAAATTAAATAAATGTAGTGTTCGTAGTGGAAAGGTGCGACAAAGAAATTAGGTTAACCTAAATGTTAGGATTATGTCAGTAGATAACTAAAATAGGCTTAATAATAAAATAGATGTTTAAATAGAGCGGCTAGTCAGGGTCGCTAACAATAATAACTATAATATATAGATTTATATTTATAATATAAAATTAGTAGTAGAGCGTTAAGGTAGGATTAAGTAAGATTAAATTAGTGTTTAGTGACGACAGGTGTGTAGGAGGTTGTGGTTGTTGTTTAGGAGGTGTGTGGATGCCGGCATCTGGTTAGTGTTGTTGTTGTTGTTGTGGTGGTTCTGTGTTGTGGGTTTGTTGTGTCTTACCATGTGCTGCTGTGGTATTGGTGGTTATGTGGATTGGGTTTGATTGATGAAGATTTTTTTTGTTGACTATGAATAGGCAACACCCAAAGGGGTGCCTTGACCAGTTTTGAAGCAATGACATAAAAATGTTGACAGCAAAGGACACGACGTGGACAGAAAATAAGAAAAGAAATGAATCAACTTTGCAGTGAATGGAACAGCTCATGACTCCTTTGAATGGAAGAAGCATTGTGAGGATCTCTGAAGAGTTGAAGACAACAAGAAGAAATGATCAATGCTTTCATCAACTGTGTCAGAACCTGGACAAACCTTCTGGATCATACACTCAGTGTGTGCCACGTCAACATGACGACGAGCAGCGTCACAGCAATGTTCCAATCAATCAGCAATTGTTGTGGAAACTTGAAGTCCATTTCTGAGGAGATGGCGAACGCCCATTTAAAAAGTATTGTTATTATCCTGCTATAGTGGAGCATTGTCTGTCAGTATGATGTCTGCATACAGCTAAACTGTAACAGACAGAATGAAAAGTCTGTCAGCTGGAGCTCAGCTTTAGAAAGAGAGGAGACAGAGGCAGAGAGGAAGAGAGGTGAGAAAGATGAGAGAAGAAGTACTGTAGCTGCATTAGAAACGTGAATCTCAATCACAGCTATTAAATAAATAAAGGTGTATATAATTTAAATAATTTTTAATTCCCATAGCCAGATAGATAAGTGAGGAGTGACAGCCAGAAAATACAGAGAGAAAGCAAACAGGGAAATGAAGAGTGCTGTAACTTTGAATCTTCATCATGGATTTCTGACAGGCAGACTTGTTTGTCCATAATTTGAATGAGTACTATCGGTACATGTATTTATTTATTTTTATTTACCTGTGTTCATTAAACAGGGTCCAAAGTCAGTTTAGGATGATATGTGATTATTAAGCCCATATTTCCTAGAGATCTATTTTTGGACCTCAGTATTTCTAAAACTTTGGCTACAGCCCTGCGAGGCCGTCAGGTAAACAGTAGATGTAGCTGCAGATGATGAGAGAAGATGAAAAGAACTTCTGCATTAAGACAGGTGTCAAGTTAAGGCCTGATCGATAAAATATATGGACAGCATTTAAAAAACAAACTGCTGTGTGATGTGTGATGCGGTGCACCTAACTTTTGTGCCGGTGCACCCAAGAAAAAAAGGTTAGGCGCACCGGTGCAACCAGTGCAAAAAGTTAGTCTAGAGCCCTGAATAAGCAAACGAATGATAGTGTAGGAGAGGTAGGAGTTAAATTAAACCATTAGGCGTTGTGACAGGAAGCATATAAACTAGGACAATGTAGGAGAGGAAGGAGTTAAATAAAACTATTAGGTGTTGTGATGGGAAGCATATAAAATAGGACAATGTAGGGCAGAATAATCAAACACAAGTAATAATAGAGGATCGTAGGACTCAGATAATTTAGCTGTAGTTTTGCTAAACACTTGTCGTTATCTAGCCAAAAATCCAATAAAATGTGAAGTAATTAAGTAGCCGTTTAAAGTCTGGGCTTCGTTACCACGTGCTAGCAGCATAGTAAGAAAAGGACGTCAGGAGAACATGGCCTAGACCTTATTTACTAGTAGATCAAATTTATAATGTATATAACTTTAATGGCTAAGTAGGGTAGGAGAGAGTTAGTAGTTATTATAAGTAACATTAGGGATTCAGATGTTATGTTAGCTGGTAGCTAGTGGTTGTAGGAGCTCTTGGTGCTGGGCATTTGGTTTGTTGTGATGGTTGTAGGTGGGTTGTTGACGATGGGCTAGTTGTCGGTCTTGGGGAGTTTGGTGTAAAATGCCCAGAGTAGTTGTTTAGTGTAGTAATAAATAGGACAGGATACCAGGCAAACTAGTCAAAGCGGTAGTGTAGAGGCTGGAATTAATGGCCCAAACCTGGCGTCCTAAAAGTGAAGTTTATATGTTGCGTATATCACCTTTAATGGTGGCAAAACGAGGTTCATTAAGTAGCATGTGCGTCATTAGTGTTTTAACAGAGCGTAACAAAAAAAGTCATTTAGGTCAATTTGGAGAATCTTCATCATCAACAATAAGAGTAGTTGATATAAGTGAGACAAATTAAAGTGTCGGTGTCTAAACCAGGCAGAAAATGAAATAGAATGTGTCAGAGGAGAGGTGAAGTGTCAGTGTTCCCTTTAACTGTAAATATGTCAAGTAGTTGTAGCGTACAAAAGTAAATTCTTAGAACAAACTATGCTTCCTAAAAAAGGTGTGGCTGTAGAGCTCGTAAAGAAAGTGTAATTCAAACTTAGGACGAGCTGGTAGCCGAAAGTGTAGGGTCACTTTTCACTTTGATGTAGGCAGCAGGTAGCACAGCCACCATGGGTGCTTTTTATCATGGGCTTTGGAGGTTCCTGTCTGAGCACTGGAGGGCTTTAACAGAACAGTGGGTTGTTGGAGGAAATATGAGTACGTTCATGGCTGTTTTCATCTTCACAGAACCGCTGATGTTGTCACCTGGAAGGCCGGATTTCTGCGAGGAAGGTAATGTGTCTGCAACTGTTCTCTACACATGCTTCCAGTGAAGACGCTTGCTTACCACTCTGACTTTATTGTTCCACAGACCTACTGAGTGGACACCTGGATGTCTGCAAGTGAGGTAATATGTCTGCAACTGAATAAATCCTGCCAGTGAAGACACTTACAATGCTGCTGTGTTTTTTTGCTTTGCAGGAGCAGAGATTCGTCACCTGGAAGGCTGGATTTCTGCAAGCAAGGTAGTGTGTTTGCAAGTCATCATAACACATGCTTTCTGTGAAGATGCTTGCTTACCACTGTGTTTTATTATGGTTTTAGCTGCACAGGACCACTGATTCGTCATCTGAGAGGTGGAATTCCTGTGAGTATGGTAGTATATTTGCAACTCATGTTAACACATCCTTCCAGTGAAGACGCTTGCTTACCACGCTGATTTTTGTTGTTTAGCAGAACCGCTGAGTGGACACCTGGACTTCTGCAAGTGAGGTAATATGTCTACAACCTGTTCACACATCCTGGCAGTGAAGACACTTACCATGCTGCTTTTTTTTTTTTTTTTGGCTTCGCAGGACCACTGATTTGTCGCCTCGAAGGCTGGATTTCTGTGAGTAAGGTAGTGTGTTTGGAAGTTATGTTAACACGTTCTTTCAGTGAACATTATTCCTTACCACTTTTGTCTTCACAGGACCACTGATTCATCACACTGATGGGTGGATTTCTGCCGGTGAGGTGATGTGTCTGCAACTCATCGTAGTACATCCTATCAGTGAAGATGGGTGCTGCTGTGTGACTTTAGAAGCCTGGATGTGTAAGTATTCAGTCTGCAAGTCATGGTAACGCATCCTACCTGAGTAATTTACTTACAATATTTGCTTTGTGACCGTTTTATCCCCCGTAGGCCTCGAAGAAATGCTGAAGGACTCGGTGGCCTCTGCAGTTCAACCAGGTGCGATGAACTCCGCGTCACAGATTGTCACCAATGGCAATTAACCAAAGGAAGGTTACTATCTTAATCTCTCAGACCACACCAACAGTCTATTGCAGATGTGGAGGTACTGTAAAACCTTTTGAAACTGTAGGTGTTTAATGGTTTTCTGGTATGTTTTTTTTTTTTGTCAAAGGACTCGTTTTAGGTTTGGCCGAACACTCAAACAGTGTTTTGCCCTGTCTCCAGAACCCCAATGGACAGGATTGTTAATGACTCTCTGTGTTGGAAATCTCACCAGGAATTTGGCTCTGGATGGATTCGGCGTGCACCAACGTGCCCTGACTGTTTGACTGACTGAGGGTGTGGGTGGTATTGTGTTGTGCAATGTAGGGTCAAGGTTGTGGATATTGTAGCTTAGATCGTAGAATGCCGGCATGTTGTTAGTTGGAGTTGAGCTTGTGGATTAGTTGATTAGTTTTGTGGTGGTTGAGGTGTGGTTTTTCGGTGACTTGACTGGGACTGAGAGCAACCAACCAACCAAAAAACAACCAAAAAAGGAGCAAGGAATGCCAAATGTGTCGCACAACAGGCACCAAGGATTTCTCAATGTAACCATTGTGTGGAAACGGTGACAGCAAGGAGACATTGTGGACAAATGAAATACAAACATACTCAAACACGGTGTTGGAACAGAGCAGCACATGACTGCTAAAGTAAAGAGCAAGGATGGAAAACGCAGTTGTAACTACAAACGAGCAATGCTATCAGCAAACGCATCCAAACCTGAATCAAAGCTGTGGACAACAGGGAAATAATTTCAAAACAACAATGAAGGTGTCACAGCAATGTTTCAATCAAGTAGTTGCACAAGGGAATTGTGGAAATGCAAGTACGGGTTCTGTGACCAACATGATATTCAAATGTGCTGGGGTGCTGGGTTTTGGAATCTCAGCACTTTCAGAACGGTCCCTTTATACCAATGATGGGGTGGGAAATGTGGGAAATGAATGTAATGTGTGTCATGGTGTGGAAAATTGCTGCTGGGTTGTCAACAAAGGTTTTGTGCTGCCTTTCACCTGGACAGGTGAGGGTGGGGGAGCTCACTGCTTGAAAAGGACAAACATCCTTTTCTGGTCCCACCCCTTGCGTTTTGTGGCGTCATTGCATCGCATGGTCATGTCATTCCAGAAACCTGTGCTTTTTCTCTTTGTTTCTGTTTATCTGTCAGGTACCCACTGCCACCCCAACTCCACCTAACACTGGGGTGGTGGGGGGTGGAGCAAAGACCAGAATCTGAGCTGGGGGACAAAAGTTGACCTGCTTGTTTTTTGTCAATAAATGTGTATTCCTGCTTTGCTAACCCCCTAACCATTTAATCCCGATTGTCATTATCATGTTAACCTTGTTTAATAATGTTCTTCCGTACCAGAGGGGTGGTCTTGACATGGACAGTTTTGGCCAGACTTGTGTCACCACAAACCCAAACATGCTTTTTGTAATGGATCCGTTTCAGTCAATACAGCCGTGTCCAGAATTTGCCTTTGCAGAAATGAGCGTGATGTGATCGTTAATTGGGGCACGCTGTTAGAAGGAATGGTAAGTGGAGCTTGCAAGCGAAGTGTATTTTTAAATGCTGTGTATGTTGAGGTGGTGATTCCTGACACTGACAGTTTGTCTCTTGTCTTCCAGATGGTCCGGTGACGTCACTCGCCGGCCTCGCTGTGTTCCAGTCTGTGACCTTTTGTTTATTTTTATCAATGCCATGTTGTGAAATGACTGAATAAAAGTGATTGATGGAAGTTTTTGTAGTTTGCTCATATTTGTGAGTTTGGAACATCGGAATGTGCTTTGATAAAGACAGATTTGATGTTTAAACGATTGCATGTGTTATACTTTTGTGTGTTTTACACAGGGACTGGAGGATCTGGAGTGGGCGGTTGTGTCCTGCCAAACAGTGCCCTGGTTTCCCCTTAATGTCAAAGCCTTGCTATTGTAGTCAATTAATTGTCCCACACAATGTTGTGTGTTTGTTTATAGTTGAGTGAGTGATATTGTTGTGATAAGGTGGCTTTAAAAAGTACAAGCAAGATGTGTCATTAAAGGTTGTACACACAGTTTGAGTGTGTGAATCATGCCATGAAGTTACAGTCATTATATACAATCTGTATTTGAAAAAATCTATGCCATTGCTCGTCATAACAGTCATGTCACTGGGTGCAGTCCAGCCACGCTGACGTCTCCAAAATGGTAAATGTTTGAAATGAATTGCGTATTCATCAGTTAATTACATGACGTATTGCCTGCCATAGAAGGCCAAACACTTGAACACTTGGTGAATCCTTTGAAAGATGTTATTCCAAAGAGGTACGACGCTGAAGCTGATTTTGTTTTACTGTGTCCGCAGGCCTGCGTGTCGTCGGATGTCAATGCAGAACTGCAGTCTGGACCTGTGAGACGGCTAGAGTTGTCCTGGCTTCCCGTCAGCAGGAGGGGTTCTGGTAAAGGTTGTTGAAGCTATTATTGGTTTTATTGAGGTAATGTCATTAGTGGCATCGATGTAATCATGTAGAATGTTATTTGTGTAGCATGTTGTGCATGAAAAGTTGTGTGAAATTGTTTTAAAGAAACCCAGAGCCTCACCCCCAGATAGAAAGTCCCTTTTAATATGAAGGAACCTTCACACTCTCTTGGTCTCTTGGTCATCGAGCGCTGTAGGCTGAACCGGCATGCTAGCATGCTTTGCAGTGTAGAAGATGGAGTGTTTTTGGGTGATGTGAAAGGAAAGTTTTCAGAGTTGTATCTTGTGCAAGACATATTGTTGTGCTTTACTTTGCCAGATGAATTAGTTCTTCTCGGTGTAAGGGTGTTGTAGGCTAGTTTGTATGTACTCAGTTTGCCACTGTAGCCTCGCAGGAATGCCGTCATGTGGTAGAAGTATGTTGATGAAGATTCTCAGTCATCCAGGTCATCATACGTAGAGAAGATTGAAGCAAGGCGTCTGAACTTGTAGAGTTTTCTAGAAGACGTTTCGCTGCTCATCCAAGCAGCTTCATCAGTTCTGACTGTTTGGTGGGAAACATGGTTTATATGTGGTTACAGACCTCAGTGGGTGGGTCTGGGTAAAACTTTAAAAAACTTACAACAACCACTCCACAGAAGAATGGCTCAGCACAGGAGAGCCACCTCTTCAGGACAAGACTCAGCTGTTCACCTCCACCTCAAAGACAAAGGACACTCCTTTGAGGACAACAATGTCCACATTTTAGACAGGGAGGAAAGGTGGTATGAAAGAGGAGTCAGGAAGCATCTATGTTAAGCTGGAAAAACCTTCCCTTAACAGAGGTGGTGGCCTCAGACATCATCTTTCTACCACATACAATGCAGTGATTCCATCCATTCCCAGGAAGTTTGCACAGACTCACAGTAAGAACAAAGGGCTGTCAACCAGTCCCCCTCCGGCAGTTTCATAGTCGTTAGCCAGTCGTTAGACACACCTGGCCCAGTCAGCCAGAACATCACAGGTAAGTATGGAAACATTTAGTGCTATTGTTTGTAAGTTTTTTAAGTTTTACCCAGACCCACCCACTGAGGTCTGTAACCACATATAAACCATGTTTCCCCACCAAACAGTTAGAACTGATGAAGCTGCTTGGATGAGCAGCGAAACGTCTTCTAGAAAACTCTACAAGTCCAGACGCCTTGCTTCAATCTTCTCTATGTGGTAGAAGTACATCAGATAAGTTGGACACTGCACGTGTTTTGCATGAAAGTAGCATTGATAATTTTACGAATGTTGTTTGTTTGGAGTGTGTATGCTTGTCTGTACAGAGGCATGTAGCAATTATAGGCCAATCCTAATCCAAAATTCCTAAAGTTAACTTAAGTCTGAGTAGTATTGGGGCTTCTTTGGTGTACTGGTGGCACCAGGGAACAGACTGTAGCCAGAAGCAGGGTCAGTTGCTCTCTTAATGCAGTATTTCCTTGCAGATTAATGAGTTGAAGGTGCAGGTGTCCGTTCATGTGTCCACTTGAACATCTGAGCCAGCTCTGGTGAAAATTCTTGGACTTGTCCGATGTGGACTTGTCCGATGAGGAAAGGATTCTGGATTAGGAGGAGGAGCAGCTGCCAGATGCAGAAAGTGTTGAACTTTTTTGGGAAGTTTCCAATCAGCTTGTAGTTTTGGGAAGTACTCACATTCTCCCTGAAGATTTTCTCTGAAAAGGCCCAGCTTCCTTTTGAAAGAGCGAACACCGACTGCAGCTTTAAATGAAGCTCATTAAGATGTGACGTAATGTCCATCAAAAAGGCAACCATTTTTGTCTTGTGCTCATCGTGCATTGTTGCTCAAGTAGCAGGTCATTGGCATTTTCCTCAACATGTTCCAGGAGTTCTCTCAGGAGGCGATGCTACTCCTTTGGTGTGCTTCAGGTGCTCACAGAGGTCCTTCTTATCTGGACAGACATGGTGAACAGCTGCATCAAGCTGTGCCAGTACATAACCTGCTTATATTTCAGATTTGTGGGTTTCTGTCGAAGCTGCCATTGGAATGTGTAATGTATGCCTGGTGAGTCTGGATGTGTCATATTGGGCTTGCAGTATCGTCAGCTTAGACTTCAGGGGAAAACACCACGGGTCTCATTTGATGTCACCTTGCTGTTGAGTCACACACAGGTGTGTTGAGCTGCATCCCTACCTCAGAAGCCACAGAGATGGTAGGAAGATGTCTCAGACAAGACGGCACACTGAAGGAACGAACCAACGTCATGCCGGACCACAGCCGTGACCTGCCGGACCTCTGCCTGAACAGCACTTGCTTCCAGTACAATGGGATCACCTATGTCTCCAATTGTGGCTAATCTGTACATGGAAGAAGTGGAGAGAAGAGTTCCTGTTGATATCTGGGTCAAAGCCAAGACCCGTGAATCGGAACGGTTCACAGAACACATCAACTCAGTGGACGTCAACATGAAGGTCACAATCTGGCTTCAATCTGTCCTTTTTTTCTCCAAACTTTTGCACCTTGAGTCCTGAATGAAAGGCAAGCTTGACTTTGTATGTTGGCTCAGGCTTATAAGCTTGGACACAGCGCTCCTTAGCTATGAACCGTTGCGGATGGAGGGTATCGGTGAGTTGTCATGTCTGCAGTCTTGCTAATGTTGAAGCAATGTAAAGACATCTTGGAACATCTGTGCAGGTGTTTTGAGTTGAGTGGATGATCAGAATGACAGTCAGCTGAAAACAGTGTTTCACAGCCTGCGGTCATGCGCTTTGCTGTTTTGTGGGTTTTTGTTTGTGCAGCGTTGCATGTTTTTATAAAAGTGCATTGTGTTGTGTGTCCTGTTCTGTTCTTGCATCCCGATTGGTTGATAATGGTCTATGAGGGATCACTGTAGTCTAATTTTGTTCGTAAAATGTGTGTGTGTATGTAAGGGGGTGTTTCTTGTCGCTGTTGGTCAGGGGTTGTGGCTCTGGGTGTGTGAAGTGCTTTGAGACAGTTGAGATTGTGAGACGTGCTGAAATAGAATTAAACTGAATGTGTTTTTTTATGTAGGCTAAGGAGAAGGAGATGACGGAGCGTCACAGTGGTGTCAGCCTAACAGAAATGGTGGAAATGTAAGCAAGACTGCAGGTATGTTTTTTTCTGTATGTTGTGTAGTCGGACAGTATTAGAAGTCTTAAAGTTTATGTGTCGTTTTGTTTTTTGATGGTTTGTCCTGGTGTGTGTGTGTTGTCTTGCCAGTTAGTGCTCAGTAGTTAGAGATATTGATTGTACATGAGTGTCTTACTTTGAACCACTTTGTCCTTTGAGCGGGTCAGTACTACTTGCTCGTGTGCAGATATAGTCCATATTTTTCCAGGTCAAATTCAGTGAGTAATGTTAGAACAAAACGAGTCAGTACATAAATGTAAGTACACTGTAAAAAACGTTATTCATTTTCAAGGCAAAAAAATGAAGGCAACATTTTCCACTTTGTTAGTTTAGTGAACGTCTTGGAATTTGAAGTTGGTAAAAATCAGTATTTTCTATTTTAGAGTCTACAAGAAAAGCAAAACATTTAAGTTTAACCAAACTGAAAGAGTAGCATTTTGACCACATCATACTGATTTAAAATAAGTAACATTTAAATAAAAAACTAAAATTTTCTGATTTAAATGAGGCTAATTCGTGTGTTCTCGTGAATTTTGACAAATTATTTATGCGATCCACTTCAAAACATTAGTTAGCATGGCTCTAACTTTAAGAAAGGAGGAAAGAGAGGTAATAGTTTCCAGCGTTTATTACTGTAACAGTTTCCATATACATACAACAGATCCATGCTCAGGACGATGCTCTCCACAGACAGACCTGCATTTTCCTCTTGGACACTGGTCTCCATTTGTCTTTGTGACATAAACAGAAAAATAATCGGCAACAGAGAACAATGTTCCCACACACACACACACACACCTTTACAAATATGTAGCCTTTACATATTTACGCATTTTTATGATGCCACGCTGCACAGGGAGAGACACGCTGACATATATGATGTTGTCATCTTTTGCGAACATGCAGGGACGACAGTGACTACAAACCCAGCGTCACTTTTAACTGATATGTGAACCAGGACGAGAGGCAGGGCTGCTAGCGTTTGCTAGCTGTACAGAGGCTAACATTTCAAACGAGTGACTTGAGACAGAACACTGACCGACGCTAACGTTACTTTAGAGTCAACTTGCAGCAGTTCAAACATCTCTGCTTCCACGGTCGGTGTAAATGTTCTGTTAGCTCTACTTTGACATTACTCTGCCTTCAAAGTGCAGCTATGACCGACACTCTATCTGTTGTTGTTTTTAAACGTAACATTACTGGATGAATCCTGACTTTCAGCCAGGTAAATAGCTACATGTGCTGCGTGTTGTATGTAGCCCTCAGACACTCCACAGAGACCCCAACAGATGGCGCTGCTCTGGTGTAGGTGACAGTGAGGAACGGTGCCGTTGTTCTGCTGCGGGTGGGCGGGTCCTGACGTTTTTGGATATAGACAATTACATTGAGTTCTGTAGAAGTAATTTATTATTGACGTTCAGTCAAATCTGTTTTAATATTAAGCTGCCAAAACATTGACACTTTTTACTTATGTGCAAATTAAATAAATTAAAAAAGAAAGGGTAATGAACTTACACACTACTAACATAGTGTGTAGAGGCTGACGTGGCCTCAGCACAGGACATGTTTTAGCATAGCTGAGCTGCTGTAATGTTACTGTTGCTGTTAGACGTGCTTTGAGGTAGCTGACACTGTTAGCAGTATTTAAATAGCAATATTAAAATAGTGGAAATGAGCTGAATGTGTTTTTTGTGTAGGTCCTGGAGCAGAAGATGATCCAGCTGAATGAAGTGTAGAGTGAATCAGCAGTGACGCAGGTATGTGCGGTTTGAGTATGTTGTGTAACAGAGTAGAAATGTCGTCCTGAAGTCCCACAGTTAATGTGTCGTTGTTGTGTTTATGCCACAGGCCCTGTGTGTGATGATAACAGAAGCTCGACAGCCAGTGTCAGGACACACAGCAGCTGACCCTCAGGTCATGGTTTGTCAGTGTCAGTGTGTTGTGTTGCTAAATATTTCCCATTCACAAATAGTTTGTGAGGTTAGGTAGTTGTTTAATAAATGTCCAAAGGTCTTAGAAGCTCATGTGATGAGTCATAAAGATTTTGAAGAAGTGTGCAGTTGTCTGTGTGTGTGTGTGTGGAGAGGGAAGCAGTGAGTCGGGTCACTGTGTGTTCATTACGCATGGAGCCAGATGAATTTTGAATAGACGTAAATATGTTGACAATCAGAGTTTATGTTGCTACTGATTAGATTATGATTTGAATTGTTTTTATGGATAGAATGTACGGATTGTATAGAATGAATGGATGGCTCCTCCCTGGCAATCAGCTCTAAAACACCTGCAGACAGGCGGGGCGAGGTGTGTGCAGGAGGAGGAAGGCAGGAGGAGAGATCCGGTTTTGTTGCCGTGATTTGATTTGATTAGTTCTTATTTTGAATTTCTTTTTTGGTGAGAAAATTATTTTTTTGTCACAAACCTCCTCCAAACAAAGGGCCTAACCACTGGCTGTGACACATGGGATGAAAAGAGTCTCTGGCTAATGTGTTGAGTGGTGTTTGTGTGATGAAGGCCAGCCAGAGGTTTGCAGTGTGAACGAAGGCGGAGATTTCATATGTACAACACAGTCGGCGGGTGGTGAGTGAGTGTAATGTAGCTGTGTAGTTGTAGACATTTATGTGTCTGCAGGCTGGATTTATGCCGAGCTGCTGTCTGGGCCTGTGACCCATCAGAAGCAGCTGTATAGAAGCTAGGAAGCGTTCCAGTAAGAGGTACCGGAGGAGCTCAGAGAGGTTCCTGGTGAGGGAGGCCCGTCAGCACGTTGCTGCACCTGTGTCATACAGAGCAACATCGGCACCTGGACGCACCGGGTCAGTTCAGACAAGCAACGGGCCAAATGGGTCCATGTCAGTGAATGATACTGTTCATGTTTCAAGTAGAACCAGAGGACGAAAGAGAAACATTGTGATGTGGAGTTGTGTAGTGTTGTTGTGACGGGTCCTGTTGGAGTGGGACCAGTGATCCTGTTTGTTGGTGATGACACGTTGTGATGTGTTATAAACTGATAGTGTTTGGTTGGTTTGACAGGAGCTGAGGCTGCTGCCTGTCAACCAGAGCGACAGGCATGTGCGGATGCAGGTGTTGTGTAACTGTTGTGTGTGTGTGTGTAGTTTATGTGATTAATGAGACGGTGTTGTGTGTTGTCTTTGACGTTGTGTTTTGTTCCTGAAGGTCCTACGAGGTGTTTCCTGTCGGTGTGGTAAATGGGCTGTTAGAGAGCAGCGGGTCATGCTGTGATGTGTCTGTGTGCGGTCATGTAGTTGAGAAGGTTGTGGCATGTGTTCATTTTGTGTGTGTGTTTTCTGCGGGTGTGTGCTGAGCTGCAGCAGGGTGCTGTGAGTGAGCAGAGTGTACCAGTGTTAACAGGTATGTTTTTGTATATATATATATATATATATATATATAATATATTGTATTGTTATTTAATGGAATATATACAAAGGTGAACAGAGGCACTTCCAGCAGCCATCACTCCTGTGTTGTAATTAGGTTTGGGCGATATTGGCCAAAGAATGAGTCACGATTATTTATGGCATTTAGCTGATAATGATTACACATCAGTGATTATTTAAGGTTAAAAAAATGTCTGTGCAAACAGACCTGCTAACCTGTGGCTGGAATACGTCCCACACTAGTGCATGTTTTCACTCATACTGTAGAACAGCAGCAGAAAAAACAAACAAACTGGACAATTTCACATGTAACTGTGTGTTTGTGCAAATCAACCTGCGTTACGTTAGGTTGGTTGTAAGGAGCATAATACTAAACATGTCGCGGATTCTCGGCCGACTGGAATTCCTTCCAATATCTGCTGGAGGAGGCCTCGCTGTAGCTGGCGTTGTGACCTCGTCACGCTTTCTTCGCCTTTCTTCGTGCTCCAGCTTATGGTGACAGACGTTGAACCTCTGTTAGAATGTCCTGCTCCGCGTCATTTAACTGAACACCACTGCCTTCTGCCATTATTGTGATTTATTATTGTGGGCTTACATGTGTGCACTTGCAGGGGAGAGTACGTCACACAAAAATGCATCATCATGACGAGGCACTAATTGCAGTAATTGATGAGTGGTAAATATAGTAATCGGTGACAATTTTTCTGACGATTAATCGCACACGATCAGATTTTGGCACAAGCGTCGTCCTAATGGTGCATTGTGTTAGCCGATTGTGTTAAAAACGCTAATTGATGATTAGAACAGTGCTGTGAGATGATGTTAGCACAGCTGAGTAATGCTGATCAGAGAAGCTCTAGAAGTGGCTCGGTGACCCCAAACTTTTGAATGGTAGTGTCCACACATGATGTCATCATGGTGCATGTGTAATGAGATGTGTAGCATTGGAGATCAGATATTTCCCCCTCTGTGCAACACAGGAGGAAGATGTAGCATCCTCTTTGTCAAATCTTCTTTGTTCATATTCAAATTCAAATGGCCTGCAGACTTTAAAACAGTTTATGTGGGTTGTCTGATTCACATCTGTCCTATAAATACTGCTGGGGGAGTTTCCTAAGAACAACATTTTGGTGCATTTGTCTCTTCTTCTTTTTAAAGAATTTGGCTTCATCAGTGCCCTCTGGTGGCCGCGTGTTGGTATTGTCAAATAGCTGCAAGTATCAGAATCAGAATTCCTTTATTTATCCCTGAGGGGAAATTCTTTTTTGTTACAGACAAAGAAATCAAAGATAAATTGAAGTTTGAAATAGAAATATATAATAATCTAAATACCTAGACAGCATTTAAATCCCTGAGTTGTATCTAAAGAAGAAGACACATATTTACTACTGTATAAAAACCTTTACATAGTAAAGAGCAGGACATGAATGTACCAGTATGAATGTACAGTGTCTGAGTGACTGTCACAGTTCAGAGTTCAGTAGTTTGATTGACAGGCAGGAATGACTTCCTGTGTCTCTCAGTGGTGCATCGTGGGAGTCGGAGTCTGCTGCTGAACGAGCTCCTGTAGCTGGTCAGCACAGTGTGGAGCGGGTGAGAGGGACAGTCCAGTATAGTCTTTATTTTGGACCACGTCCTCCTCTGGCACACCTCTGTCAGAGAGTCCAGGTCCTGTCCTACAACATGGCCTTATGTGATAGACGTGTGTGCCGCGTCTCCTTGGAGACTCTGAGACCAGTTTAATGTTTACAGACAATGAGGAAGTGAACTCTGATCGCAGGCGTTTGCAGTGTCGGTCCTCTGAGGGTCAGACGGAGGGACCTGAACGGACCGTGGTCTGCTGCCTGTGGAGATGAAGGTGGAGGAGAAGCTGGAGGTGAAGGTGGAGCTGCTGAAGTTCTGCTTGGCAGTCTTTAACACCGTGTTTCTGGTGAGTCCATCTTCACATCCTTCAATAAGCTCAGAGGCCTTTTTCATCCAGGAGGTCTGAGAAAAGATTCCTCTGGATTAATCAGTCAGAGTCCTTCTGATCATCACGGATACATTTTCAATGTGTTCTTTTTCTGTTTCTTTTCGTTTGTTTTGAATTGCTGATGTCAGCTGGTTTATTTAGTAGTTTCCTCTTTGAAGCCAACAGTAGGAATAGATGTTCACTTTAACAGTAAAGCACAGTCTGAACAGCGATGATGCTCAGAGCCTTGTCTTGACCTTTGACCTCTGTAGTTTGTGGGTCTGAGTGCGGCCGGCTGTGCGATCTGGATCCTGTTCGACAGAGGAAGCTTCCTGAACTCCCTCCCCTCCGGTAAAGACTGCAGCTTTAAAGGATCAGCCCAACATTTACAAAGAGGACGCTGCTTTAGCCTAGCTTAGCACAAAGACTGTAAACAAGGGGGAACTGTTAGCATAGCTCAATGACACTGTGTGTGTGTGTCTGTCTGTCTCTGTGTGTGTGTCTCTGTGTCTCTGTGTGTGCAGAGGAGCTGCAGGTGGTGTCCGTGGGCCTGCTGGTGATCGGTGGTGTTGGCGGTCAGCGTGGCAGCGACCTGTGAGATCAGGTTCCTACTGCTGACGGTGAGTCAGCGTAACGTCTGATGCTGCATTCAGGTCACGTGGGAAAATGCTGCGACCACATCCAGGGCTCAGTCAGGTGTTTTTTACCTGTGTCCCTCGGCTGATGTGTGGTGGGTTTCCCCCCCCCAGGTGCTGCTGATTGGCTGAGCAACACCTACATCCAGAGCCTGAACCTGACGAGTCCAGACGTGCTTCCGTGTTCCTGCTTTCACTCGTTTCAGCGCAGCGTCAACTCTTCCTGGTGCTCCGAGCTGCTGAACCTCACTCTGATTGGCCAAGGGAGCGGCACAAGCTCGCTCCTGAGGGGGCGCCGGCGGCTCTAAACCTGCTGTGTTTCATATCGCTGGTGTGATGTGATGTTTTACCCATGATGCTGCTGGGTTTGTGGTTTTCAGGGCTGCAGTCAGACGTTCAGTGATTGGCTGCAGGAGAACTCCCTGACCATCATCGCCATGGACGTCGCCCTGCAGTTACTGCAGGTAGTAACACTGCACTGCCTGCAGAGGGTGCAAACACACCTTTGTCACAGTCTGAGGGTTTTTATGTGTCTTCACTGAGTCACCAGCAGATCACTTTGACGTGTCAGCACTTCCTGTCTGCTTCTGATTGGATGGTTTTGAATCAACATGGCGGCCTGTTTGTGGTTATATGACATAAATATTTATTAAGGGTGAAGAAGAAGGAAGATCAGCGCAGCTCTGTATCTGTTAGTAGATGAGGTACTGAGGTAGGTACTGAGACCAAGCAGCACAAACTGCATTTCCTCCAGTGTCCACTAGACGCTGTCTCATACAGTGAGTCTGGATGGTAACCTTATGTTACTCTAGCTCCATCACACTGAGTGTTTCCGCCTCTCTGCAGGTGGTGCTGTTCGTCATGGTGGTGTATCTGTACCGTGCATTTGGAGAAGGCCGCGCTCTGAAACGGACCGATCTGCTGGCTGGCAGAGACCACGCCCCCACCGATGACCTGGGGGAGCTGAACTACGCCTACAATGACCAGGTTGGAGCTTACATAGACCCCCATCACCTGCCTTATCACCACGATGACCACGGCCAGGTGTATGTGGACCAAGTGCAGAGCTACTAACCTGCTACAAACATTATAGGCTCAGGTTCTGGTTCTGGAAACATGAGCCTCCAACCAGCCTGCGGTCTTATACCCTCTGTTATCCAACAGACACAGCTTCTCAGAATACACACACACATCTTAGAGCAGGCACAGGCACAATCATATTTCACAGTAACATATCATGGATGAGATCATCGGAGTGACATCACATATACGTCTATAGTAAGACATCTATAAACACACCAACACCTGTGTGGAAAACAACGAACGATGGCAAAAACACAGCTAACACTACACAACAATACTAAAACAACACAACTGGGGAGATGACGTACACAGGCAGGCTAAGTCTATACGTGTGAAGCTTGAAATTTGTAGGAGGAGATAAATTTGGCAGATGACCCTGGTTGAAGGGCTCTCTCATAGACTCCCATGTTAAAAATCACACAGAAACTGCTTAATATTTGAAAAACTATAGTCTTTTGAAAAAAATAACATTAATTTAGCTTAATGAGGCAAGCAGAGCTGTTACCATATTTGGCAACCATATGGCATTTGGCAGCCATATTTGTAGTCTTTATCAGACTTTAAGCATTATATCTGTCATATTGATCATCCTTCAGCTGTATAGTATTTGGCTGCTTCTTTATCAATCGTTACGCATGATATCTGCCATATTCATTGCTATGGAGCTGTTTGCTACATGTCCACATCGCATATACTGTGTTGTAGAGCAACATCTTGTGATTCTGGCTGTGTCCATACTTTTTGTCTGAAGGCTTCGGTTTGGACAAAAGCAGCAGTTGTTTAGAGGGTGTTTTTACATCAGAAATGCATTAGGAGGGGGACAGAGAGAGCTGCAGTTAGGGGCGGTTGAGAAACATTCAGGTTGCCATGGATACAGGCAGGCAGGGCTGTTACCGTGGTGACAGGCTGACAGGGGTACCTTTGATGACTCAGAGATCAAAGGCATACCAAAGTTATATAAAGGTACACCTTTGTGCAATAAAGCTGTTGGTGGACAGTTTCAAGGAGAGACACAGCAGGAGATTTTGGAGAGTTCGTGGAAACGAACCTGCCTAAAGTGCAAAGGAAAATAATCAAACTGATTACTGGACTAAACTCGGAGAAGTGAAGGATCAGAGAGGAAGAACGAAACACAGCTGCAGAGGAGGCTAACATCTTTTACACATTTCTTCATACAGTCAGATTCGTGGTGAGTACCAACAGTAGTGAGTGATAAGTGCAACTTCTTCATGTTTATTTAAAGAGAGAGTTGTGCGCATTTATGCACATGCCGTGTGTGTGTGTAAGTGTGTAAGGGCGAACTCCATTCCGCGTGATAGAGAGACCAGAGAAGTGTAAACCCAGGGACTGTAGAGACGGTAGAGCTCCTGGTGACGTTAAACCAAACTGTTTTGCCTGTAGAGCCAGCTGTTCGGGGAGAGTGCCGGTCTTTTTGCTCATTCATGGTAAAGTGACTGGACCAGAGCAAACCTATTTTCTAACTCGCTGCCATTTCCACATCTTTTACAGGATCAACATGAAATTGCAGACATTTGTAGAGCAAACACTTGTGATGCTCACGGTTTTTAAATTGTTGAGTGTTTTGGTTTGGACACACCAAGCAGTTGTTCAGAGGGTGCAACCCCTATTAAAATACATGGGATCTGCCCTGAGAGGAGTAACAGGAGGCTGACACACCTCTCTCTCCAACATTAATTAGGCTTAATTAGGCAGGCAGAGCGGTTACCATGGTGACAGGCTGTCAAGAAGCATACAAAGCAGCCATATTTGTAGTCTTTATCAGACTTTAAGCATTATATGTGTCATATTGATCATCCTTCAGCTGTATAGTATCACTAGTATTACGGCTACTTCTTTATCATATCATGCCATATTCATCGCTATGGAGCTGTTTGCTACATGCCCACATCAAAATCGTTTAGTCTCCCTAAGCCTCAGCTATTATTCCAAGATCAGACAATTCACCTGCTGTTCAAAGCAATTATCCAGCTGCTGTTCAGGTTAATTCGGCTGCTTTTATGACTGCTTCAGCTTGTGTTCAGAGGAATTCAGCCCTTGTTCTGCCATCCAGCTTCTATTCATATGCATTTAGATGTGTTTTTTCATACTTTTAGAGTTCAAAGCAATCATTCAGATAAGCTTTCAAAGCAATGCTTCAGCTTCTGCAATCAAACTTGCATTTCCTTCAGGAGCCTTTTACAGCAGCGTATCTTCAGCATACATTGACCGATTTCAGCCATTCAGCTATCAAAATGTTCATCTCACAGAGGACATTCCGGGTTTTTTCAAAAAACTAGAAGAGTGCATTTCCTGAAGAAAATGCAAGTTTGATTGCTGCAGCTGAAACATGCTTGCTTTGCTTTGCTGGAGAATCATAGCAATTCAGAGCTTTGTATGCCTCTGTGTGTCAGCTTGTCACCATGGTAACCGCTCTGCCTGCCTAATTAAGCCTAATTAATGTTGGAGAGAGGGGTGTGTCAGCCTCCTGTTACTCCTCTCAGGGCAGATCCCATGTATTTTAATGGGGGTTGCACCCTCTGAACAACTGCTTGGTGTGTAGTTTTTTGGCGCAGCGTATCTTCAGCATACATTGACCGATTTCAGCCATTCAACTGTCTCTGTCCCCTTCCTAATGCATCTCCAATGTTTCCCATCCAGGGTGTGTCGTGTCCTCACAGGGTATACCCCGCCTCTCACCCAAAGCTAGCTAGGCTAGGCTCCAGCCCCCCGTGACCCTCCACTGCAGGACAAGCGGGTTAACAGAAGATGGATGGATGGATGTCCAAACTGATGCCTTCAGGCAGAAAACAAGAAGAGAAGCGCGAGAAGAAAGAGCGCCAAGAACGAGAGAAGCACGAGAAGAAAGAGCGCCAAGAACGAGAGAAGCACGAGAAGAAAGAGCGCCAAGAACGAGAGAAGCGCGAGAAGAAAGAGCGCCAAGAACGTGAGAAGCGCGAGAAGAAAGAGCGCCAAGAACGTGAGAAGCACGAGAAGAAAGAGCGCCAAGAACGTGAGAAGCACGAGAAGAAAGAGCGCCAAGAACGAGAGAAGCGCGAGAAGAAAGAGCGCAAAGAACGAGAGAAGCGCGAGAAGAAAGAGCGCAAAGAACGAGAGAAGCGCGAGAAGAAAGAGCGCCAAGAACGTGAGAAGCGCGAGAAGAAAGGACAAACGGTGAAGCAGTTTATTGTGAAATCAGACGGCTTGATCACTGGACTGGAAAAGGCCAATGGGACCGTCCTCACAAACGAAAATGAAAATCTCAGAAAGGCTGCCGAAGAACATGCCCTGTGTTCTTCCAAGTGTGAGGAGCTGGCCAACGAGCTCTGCACTCTGAGGAGTGACCTAGAGAAGGCCAAAAAGACCGTCCAGGAGAAGGACAGTAAGATCAGCCAACTGTCAGAGGACAGGTCCTCCTTACAAGATCAGCTGAAACGTGAGCAGGAATCAAGAGAAAGCACTGAGAAACACCTTGATGAGCTCGAGAAACGTAACAGTGAAATTCAATCAGAGCTGGTTAGTAAGGAGAATGTCATCACTGACCTGTTTGCTGAAAACAATCATGTCTGCAACGAACTGGCCAAGAGCAAGGCCAAGTTCAGACAGTTGGAGGAGGGAGAGCTGGAATTTGAGCAAACGCAGAAAAGTTTACAGCAGTCTCTGACTCTTCAGCAAAAAGAGGCTCTAGAGTTAAGGGTAAAGTGTGACCAGCTCAGAAAAGAAAATGAAAACCTCAGAAAGGCTGCCGAAGAACATGCCCAGTGTTCTTCCAAGTGTGAGGAGCTGGCCAACGAGGTCTGCACTCTGAGGAGTGACCTACAGAAGGCCAACAAGACCATCCAGGAGAAGGACAGTAAGATCAGCCAACTGTCAGAGGACAGGTCCTCCTTACAAGATCAGCTGAAATGTGAGCAGGAAGCAAAAGAACCAGAGGAGCTCAAGCAACATGGCAGCGACCTGATTGCTGAGAGCAAGGATCCCTGCAACCAGCTGTCCAAGAGCAGGGACAAGTACAGACCGTTGGACCCCGAACAGCTGGTAGACATCTTTCTGCCAAAATGGGTAAAATTACAGGAACCTCCAAAAAGAGAACGTGTTGCAGAGACACCAGATAAGAGATTGGACTGGCTGTTCCGCATACACGAGCAGGGCACCCTAGACCCGGACAACCTAAGCGACCAGGAATACGCACACTACCAGCACGGCTGGGACTACAACGAGAGTGTAGACCACCAGGACCAATACAGCCTGGGCAACCCGAAGATTGGGGATAATTGTGGAAAGGAGACAGGCGAAAGACAGACAGGACGAAAGAAGAAAAAGAAGACACACAGAAGATACTGAAGTAGACCTAAGTCTCTGAATTTAACCTGTTTTTTTTTTTCAACAACCACCACTCATGTTCTGTTCTGGTCATTGTGTGTCTGTCATGTCAGTTTATAGCCTCACATTTAGTTTACAGTGTTCACCTTGGCTTTTACCACTTTTATGCATGTTTTATCTTGTTTACTGTACTTTTATTATTTTACTTTTAATAAATTTAATTTTTTAATACATGACTGACTCCTGTCTACAGCACTTTGTTCAATGAAAGTTGTTTTTTCAAATGTGCTTTATAAATAAAATTAAAAAACTTGACTTGACCTTGTTTACTTGACCTTATTTTATCTAACAGTGTCCAAGTCCAGTTTGTGGTCCAAGTACATTCCCAAGTAGTAGATACACTGATTAATGGATGGATAACATTTACATGTCAGTGTCAGAGTCTCAAATCTGTGGGGTATTTTATGGTAAACTGAATAGAGTTGGATTTATTGAACATAAACAGACAAATGTATTGCTTGAAATAAATGATTTGCTTGGCTTTGATCATTTGATTTGATTGATTATGTTAATCAGGGATAAAAAATGGTTAGTTTTACTGTTAATTAATCATTAATGTTGCTTTACATGCAGGTTCTCAACTGTAACTGTAATTTTAATTGATAACAAAATGAGATTTACACATGTATTAATTCATGTTAATTTTTGCTCATTAAGATGTTACATCAATCACTTCTGGTGCATGTGTGCGGGCTTCTATATTATATTTATTCATGTACCAATAACAGAGTAGTTAATTATTCATGTCTACTCCACTAGGTGGCAATATAACACCAAAGCTGGTGGAGCTCTGCACCTGTTCCCTTCTCTTTGCAGCCATGCAGCTCCACATTGATGGAGCTTCATCCAGGTCATTTTTGGAGCAGGGCAGCTGGACTTGTTGGAGCTCCTTGAAGAGGTTTTGCTGCTCTGCTCCAAGCAGCTTCATCAGCTCTGCTTTCATCAGAAGCTGCAGAAGCTCCTCATTAACAAGATAAAAGAAAAGAAATGCAGCTATTTAACAGTTTCCTCTCATACACACACACACTATATATACTCTACATATATATGTATATATGTAAGACAGGTGTTTATTTTGGCCACTAGGTGGCAGCCGTGTAACAGTTTACCCAGACTTAGTGAGCCCCCCGGGACACCGTAGTTTGGGCGCAACCCTCCTGAACAAGCGCCTGCTCACGCTCAGTGTCGCTGTTCTACCTTGAAGGTAAGCTGGGTGGTGTGCTCCAGTGATTTTCGTTGGTTTATGAAGCTAAAACCGCCTTTACTCTGTTGTATTTTTGTTAAGTACGTAGTTTGGTATCTGGCGGGTCTGAATAGTACGTGATGCCAGTAATGTTTGTTTTATTGGTGGCAGCTGGAGTGGGGTGCGGCCGCTAGCATGTTACTGGCGAGCTGTCGGTGGGTCTGCTAGCAGGCTGTCTATGCAAAGGATGCGGGCAGATATGACTTTATGTTTATGTTTCATCGTTCGTATTTATTTTTGATATATTGTTATATTGTCATCAGAGAGGAAGAACAAAAACACAGCTGCAGAGGAGGCTAACATCTTAGCAACAGAGTTCTTCATGCAGTCAGATTCGTGGTGAGTACCAACAGAGAGGGAGAGAGAGAGTCGTGCACATTTACGAGCATGCCGTGTGTGTGTGTGTGTGTGTGTGTGTGTGTGTGTGTGTGTGTGTGTGTGTGTGTGTGTGTGTGTGAGTGTGTGTGTGTGTGTGTGTGTGTGTGTGTGTGTGTGTGTGTGTGTGTGTGTTGGGGCGAACTCCACTCTGCGTGATCCAATCCATCTTTATTTATAGAGCACTTTTAAAAACAACAAAGGTCAGCCAAAGAGCTGTACACAGCCTATCAAGTGTAGAATAAATTACTAATAAATAAAATAAAATGAAATAATATAAAGTCTAAATTTGATAAAGCACAGGAATATACAACAGTACAATAAAAACACCAGTCAGGTGTAAGAGCAATAAAACAAATAAAAGTCAACAACTCAGAGTTAAAAGCCAGAGTAAAAAGATGTGTTTTAAGTGATGACTTAAAAGCCATAAAAGAATCCATCTGTCTACGGTGCAAAGGCAATTCGTTCCACAGTTTAGGAGCCGCGACAGAGAAGGAACGGTTCCCCCTGAGTTTTCTCTGGGTTTTTGGGACGACCAAGAGAGACTGGTCAGCTGACCTGAGACAGCGAGCAGGGCAGTAGAGCTGGAGCATGTCAGGCATGAAGGGATTTAAAAACAAATAAGAGAATTTTAAAATCAATGTGAAAATGAATCGGGAGGCAGTGCAATGACTTTGTGATACAGAGACCAGATGAAGTGTAAACCCAGGGACTGTAGAGAAGGTGGAGCTCTCTGTGACGGTACATTGATGGTTAGACTCAACTTAAAGAAAACACTGGGAGGAAGCAGTTGTCTACTTAAAGGTACAGTAGATGGTTTTATTTGGCTGATGATCTGTTGTTTGCCATATCTGCGATGGACATGAGGAGAAGGGTTACAGGCTGGAATTAGTAGATCTGATTCCAGAATGGGAAAATAAGCGTTTACTTCTGTATGTAACACAGGTGTTTAACAACCTGTTAAAATCCACCAGTATGCAGGAAATGGCTTCTAGTAAATGAAAAACCTTCTGGGGGACCACCCCCAGACCCCCTTCTGTCCTATAATAATGGTAATCATAATAATAATAATTAGATGCCCCAAGTCACATTTTTAAACTGGAACCCCAGTTTGAAATGATGCGATGGTTTCTGGGGTAACAGGTAGGGAACTCAAATGTTTTGAATATAAAATGATGCATCTGGACTTTTGGCTCAGCCTTTATCCGTAAAACACAAACAACTAAGAAGCATATGGAGTATCATTCTTTGTGGAGCCTCAGGTCCAAAGCTTCCAGCTTTTCAATTGAAACTGAACACTGCTGATGACTGTATAATTCTATACAACCAATGGGTTAATAATCACATGCATAATAATCAGCTTTGTAAATGTTTCATTTCAACACATCAAGCTATTGTTGCATTATTACATGAGTCTGTGAAGATGCACTCACTGCATGTCAGTGACACAGCTCCTATCAGATTTTTTCTTATGTTTGGAGTGAGGTTGTTCTCGCTGCTCCTGTCTGTGAGCGCCTGCAGCTCCTCTCTGTGTGCAGACTCGTCACCATTCCTAATCAACCCCACCACTGTTGTGTCGTCTGCTCATGTGATGACCATGCTGGTGTCCTGTGATGGGGTGTAGATCCTTAAAGGTTGAACATATGTAGTTTTTAATTTTCATATTATAATCATGTTGATGAAGATTCTCAGTCATCCAGGTCATCATACGTAGAGCAGAGTAGAGTTTTCTTGAAGACGTTTCTCTGCTCATCCAAGCAGCTTCATCAGTTCTGACTGGTGGTGGGAAACATGGTTTATATGTGGTTGCAGACCTCAGTGGGTGGGTCTGGGTAAAATTTAAATAAACAAACACTTGCTGTGTGTCTGTGCAAACTTCCTGGGAATGGATGGAATCACTGCATTGTATGTGGTAGAAAGATGATGTCTGAAGCCACCACCTCTGTTAAGGGAAGGTTCTTCCAGCTTCACATAGATGCTTCCTGACTCCTCTTTCAAACCACCTTTCCTCCCTGTCTAAAATGTGGACATTGTTGTCCTCAAAGGAGTGTCCTTTGTCTTTGAGGTGGAGGTGAACAGCTGAGTCTTGTGCTGAGCCATTCTTCTGTGGAGTGGTTGTTTAGTTTCTCCAATGTACAGATCAGAGCATTCCTCACTGCACTGGACTGCATATGTCACATTGCTGTGTTTCTCCCTGGGAGTCTGATCCTTCAGGTGAACCAGTCTCTGTCTCAGTGTTGTCATAGGTTTGAAATGGACCGGGATGTGATGGTTGTTGAAGATCCTGCGGAGTTTCTCTGATACTCCTGACACATATGGAATGGAGATGTTCTTCCTCCGCCTGGTGTCGTCCTTCTTCTTGTTGTTGGGGGGTCTTGTTTTTGTGGCTTTGATGAGTGCCCACTTGGGGTAGCCACAGGTCTGCAGGGCCTTCCTGATGTGGTGTTGCTCCTTCTTCTTCCCCTCTGAGCTGGTGGGTACAGTTTGTGCTCTGTGCTGCAGGGTCCTGATGACTCCCAGTTTGTGTTCCAGTGGGTGGTGTGAATCAAACAACAGGTACTGGTCCGTGTGTGTGGGTTTCCTGTACACTTCCACATTGAGGCTCCTGTCCTCCTCAATATGTACTGTGCAGTCCAAGAAGGCCAGATTGTTGTCCCCGGTGTCCCGCGATACAAGTCACCAAACACAGAAGCTAACTCTCTGCACAGCTAACTAGCCGAGTGACAACACTTCAGTCATTATAAACTATCCGCCATTACATTACGGTGCTAACTTGCAAATTAGGTATTTATCTTGACCTGAGCTGCGGCCGGACTTCTACCCAGTTTGCTCGCCGTTTATGTTGTTGTCTTCTTCTTCTTCTTCTAGTTTATTGGCAAGTGGCATCCTACCCCGGTGCATTACCACCCATACTATACTGCAGTGTGGGCCTGAGTGGAGAGAGCGAAACAAAACAGCTAAATCCTAAAAACTAAGCCTGTTTAGATAACTTAGCAAATATCTCCAAGGTTTCCCTTTTAGAATAGATGGTATCTGAATTCATTCATGCTGCTTTCCTTAGCTTCCTCCCTCTGGAACTTGTTTCTTTCTGTTGTGTGTGCTGGACATATGCAGAACACATGAGGGACTGTTTCTTCTTCAGTACAATCCTCCAGAGCCCTGATGTATGTTTACCTGTTCGTTTCAGTGTTTGTTTAACCCAGTGTGTCCAAGTCTGAGTCTTTTAATGCATCTTTCTTCTCTCATACTGCCCCCTGCTGGTCTAATTCTGCCTGCTTCCCTTTGAACTGAGTATAAATGTCTTCTTGTTAGTTAGTTACTTAGATAGTTACTTAGATAGTTGAATCAGTGTGATGGTCTGCCTCAGACAGACCGGACCAAAGCAGCAGTACAGCACCTTAAACATAGTGTGTAGAGGCTGACGTGGCCTCAGCACAGGACATGTTTTAGCATAGCTGAGCTGCTGTAATGTTACTGTTGCTGTTAGACGTGCTTTGAGGTAGCTGACACTGTTAGCAGTATTTAAATAGCAATATTAAAATAGTGGAAATGAGTTGAATGTGTTTTTGTGTAGGTCCTGGAGCAGAAGATGATCCAGCTGAATGAAGTGTAGAGTGAATCAGCAGTGATGCAGGTATGTGCGGTTTGAGTATGTTGTGTAACAGAGTAGAAATGTCGTCCTGAAGTCCCACAGTTAATGTGTTGTTGTTGTTGTGTTTATGCCACAGGCCCTGTGTGTGATGATAACAGAAGCTCGACAGCCAGTGTCAGGACACACAGCAGCTGACCCTCAGGTCATGGTTTGTCAGTGTCAGTGTGTTGTGTTGCTAAATATTTCCCATTCACAAATAGTTTGTGAGGTTAGGTAGTTGTTTAATAAATGTCCAAAGGTCTTAGAAGCTCATGTGATGAGTCATAAAGATTTTGAAGAAGTGTGCAGTTGTCTGTGTGTGTGTGTGTGGAGAGGGAAGCAGTGAGTCGGGTCACTGTGTGTTCATTACGCATGGAGCCAGATGAATTTTGAATAGACGTAAATATGTTGACAATCAGAGTTTATGTTGCTACTGATTAGATTATGATTTGAATTGTTTTTATGGATAGAATGTACGGATTGTATAGAATGAATGGATGGCTCCTCCCTGGCAATCAGCTCTAAAACACCTGCAGACAGGCGGGGCGAGGTGTGTGCAGGAGGAGGAAGGCAGGAGGAGAGATCCGGTTTTGTTGCCGTGATTTGATTTGATTAGTTCTTATTAGGGCCCGAGCACCGAATGGTGCAAGAGCCCTATTGAAACCCTTAGGATTATTATTTTATTTAATTTTATTTTTTATTTTTTTTTTTTTTTTTCCCCCCTCCGAGATCGCATTTTTGGGGGCCTTAACATGCCCAAAAACTCACCAAACTTGGTAGAAAAATTTATTCGCCCGAAAAATTTTGAAATTTGCTGACTTTTGAAATGCACATATAAAAATGGCTCTATAGCGCCCCCAACGCGTAGCCCCTCTGGCCGGTTTGACACAGGATTATGAAAATTGGCACACATATGTATCACCTCAAGATGCACAAAAAAGTCTCTTGGACCCCCCCTCCAAACCCAACAGGAAGTCCGCCATTTGAAGGTTTGTGGCCATTTTTGGCGATGTGTGACCCTGCTGCCAAACTTTTCACGCCTCGCATACTTCAACGGATTGAGCTGTTACAAAGGAACTCGCTGTGTTTTATGCAGTACTACCCATATACTTAATGCAATGTGGGCAAAATCTTACTGTACTGCTATGGACCCGAGTCTGAACAGATATATATGCTAATAGGATGATACGGTCATAGCGCCACCTACTGGTAGCAGGAAAGTTTGGTTGTAAACATGTGTTTGTTGTATATTTGTGGAAATGAGAGGAGGAGAGCATAGGACAGGAGAGTATAGGAGACGAGAGCATAGGAGAGAAGACTGCGATGACCCCGCGGATCGCAAGGTGCGCGAGGGCCCGCAATGCTGCTTGCAGCTTTAATTTTGAATTTCTTTTTTGGTGAGAAAATTATTTTTTTGTCACAAACCTCCTCCAAACAAAGGGCCTAACCACTGGCTGTGACACATGGGATGAAAAGAGTCTCTGGCTAATGTGTTGAGTGGTGTTTGTGTGATGAAGGCCAGCCAGAGGTTTGCAGTGTGAACGAAGGCGGAGATTTCATATGTACAACACAGTCGGCGGGTGGTGAGTGAGTGTAATGTAGCTGTGTAGTTGTAGACATTTATGTGTCTGCAGGCTGGATTTATGCCGAGCTGCTGTCTGGGCCTGTGACCCATCAGAAGCAGCTGTATAGAAGCTAGGAAGCGTTCCAGTAAGAGGTACCGGAGGAGCTCAGAGAGGTTCCTGGTGAGGGAGGCCCGTCAGCACGTTGCTGCACCTGTGTCATACAGAGCAACATCGGCACCTGGACGCACCGGGTCAGTTCAGACAAGCAACGGGCCAAATGGGTCCATGTCAGTGAATGATACTGTTCATGTTTCAAGTAGAACCAGAGGACGAAAGAGAAACATTGTGATGTGGAGTTGTGTAGTGTTGTTGTGACGGGTCCTGTTGGAGTGGGACCAGTGATCCTGTTTGTTGGTGATGACACGTTGTGATGTGTTATAAACTGATAGTGTTTGGTTGGTTTGACAGGAGCTGAGGCTGCTGCCTGTCAACCAGAGCGACAGGCATGTGCGGATGCAGGTGTTGTGTAACTGTTGTGTGTGTGTGTGTAGTTTATGTGATTAATGAGACGGTGTTGTGTGTTGTCTTTGACGTTGTGTTTTGTTCCTGAAGGTCCTACGAGGTGTTTCCTGTCGGTGTGGTAAATGGGCTGTTAGAGAGCAGCGGGTCATGCTGTGATGTGTCTGTGTGCGGTCATGTAGTTGAGAAGGTTGTGGCATGTGTTCATTTTGTGTGTGTGTTTTCTGCGGGTGTGTGCTGAGCTGCAGCAGGGTGCTGTGAGTGAGCAGAGTGTACCAGTGTTAACAGGTATGTTTTTGTATATATATATATATATATATATATATATATATAATATATTGTATTGTAATTTAATGGAATATATACAAAGGTGAACAGAGGCACTTCCAGCAGCCATCACTCCTGTGTTGTAATTAGGTTTGGGCGATATTGGCCAAAGAATGAGTCACGATTATTTATGGCATTTAGCTGATAATGATTACACATCAGTGATTAGTTAGGGTTAGGGTTAGGGTTAGGGTTAGGGTTAGGTGCTGGGTTAGGGCGCCCCCTTCTCCCGGAAGAGGAGCGTGGTGCGCGGTCCATCCACACCTGGAACGCTCCGTCATTCCGGTCCCATCGCTGTTGGGCAGCACGTCGCCCCCTCTGTCCACGACGCACTGTAACCCAACCCTCCATTGTTTTTTTAAAAATGTTTGTAAAATAAAAACACTTTCCTCCAAAATGGGAAAGGAAAAAAAACCAGTAGAAAGAATGTCCGTAGTTATGTGTTTTTTATTAAAAAATCCAAAAAAAATTAAAATCAAAAAACTATACAACAAAAGAAGGTGTGCCAAGTCACAACGTTTCGACCCCTCTGGGTCTTCCTCAGGTGAGGCACACAATAAAAAAAACTTTCAGCTGGCTTCTCTGATGGAGCTGTTGCCGCAATTGTAGCTCAAGAGCAAATGAGCTCTTTCAGCTACTCACCCCTTTATATACCCTCTGTGTTCGTCTTTTTTACTATCCAATCGCCTTTTTTAATTTACGTTCGCCTTTTTTGATTTTAAGTCACCTTTTAATTCCCAATCATTTTTTTCTTTTTTTTCATCATATTTTGACCCCAAAACGTCCAAATAAAATAAAATTAAATATAAATATATAAAAAAACTTATAATTAGGGTTAGGGTTAGGACTAGACTTAGGGTTAGGGTTAAGGCTAAGCCTAAGGTTAGGGTTAGGGCTAGAACTAGGGTTAGGGTTAGGACTAAATCTAGGGTTAGGGTTAGGGCTAGGACTAAATCTAGGGTTAGGGTTAGGACTAAATCTAGGGTTAGGGTTAGGGCTAGGATTAGCGTCAGGACTAAGCTTAGGGTTAGGGTTAGGACTAGATCTAGGGTTAGGGTTAGGGTTAGGACTAAATCTAGGGTTAGGGTTAGGACTCAGCTTAGGGTTAGGGTCAGGACTAGATCTAGGGTTAGGGTTAGGGTTAGGACTAGATCTAAGGTTAGGGTTAGGGTTAGAACAAAGCCTAGGGTTAGGGTTAGGGTTAGGGTTAGGACTAGATCTAAGGTTAGGGTTAGGGTTAGAACAAAGCCTAGGGGTTAGGGTTAGGGTTAGGGGGTTAGGATTAGGGTTAGGCCTGGGGTAGGGTTAGGGTTAGGCCTGGGGTAGGGTTAAGGTTAGGGTTAGGATAAGTTAATACCATGGTCAAATCTAATCCCGAAGAATCTTCCCATTTAATCCAAACGGTTCTTTGGTACCCAAATAAAATATCCAAAATCTTTCCCTCTTCTTTCTTTCCCAATCTGACCAACTAATATTTCTTTGCAATCCAGCCATCCTCATAGAAGCCAAGCCATGTAATATAAAATGTTTAACTAAAAGTGTATCAACATCTTTTTTGTTCTTCACATTATATCGATGTTGCATCATCCTCGTGGACAGGGTATTCTTGGTTTCACCCACATACTTAATGCCACATTGAGCACAGATTATTACATACACACAATTACTAGACTTGGGACTAAATCCCTGTCTAATCTGAAGCACCAATTTGTCCTTATCATTTTTAATAAATCTCAATCTCAGAAACTGTGCCTCCAACTTTACAGGTTTAGGAATAATCAATGATGGCAACTTAGCATGCACCAGAACATCCCTCAAATTCTTATTTCGCCTATATGCTGAGATCACTCGCCGATTTCGAATTGCATCTCCTTTAGCTAAAACTGTCTGAAAATTACTCTTAAATTTTGTATTCAAAATACCACTAATCGAAGAAAATGTGGTAATAAGAGGAATGAAATCTCCATCCTTGTTAGTTTTCTGTTCTTGAAAAGTTTTAAGACAGTGCCTTAGAAAGGGTCTAGAATATCCTCTTTTCCGTAAGGCCTTAAACAATACTTGCGTTGCATCCCAGAAATCTTCCATTCTCGTACAAATCCGACTAAATCGAAGTAATTGTGATTTTACCAAACCTTTAAAAGTGTGTTTTGGGTGAAAACTATCCTTATAAAGTAATGCGTGTGTGTCGGTAGGTTTAAAAAATACCTTTACATCCAATTTGAAATTTGTGGGAAATTCTGGTCCCTTAAACACCGTTGTGTCCAAAAAATCTATAGACTCATAACTAATCTCTGTTTTTAACTGAATAGAAGAATCATGAGAATTCAATATGTGAACAAACTCTTCAAACTCTTTTTCAGATCCCGTCCAGATTCCCCAAATATCGTCCAAATAACGAAAATAATATGCTGGCTTAATTTTGCATTTAGAAAGCACCTCTTCTTCCCAATTGGCCATGAAAATATTGGCATAAGCTGGTGCAAATTTCTTTCCCATAGCTGTACCCTTAATCTGTAAATAAAATTTATCATTAAACACAAAATCATTCCGAGTCAAGTTAATTTCCAGTAGCTGCAATAACTCTTCATCTGGCCTTTTAGGATCTGGGTATTTCTCAAACCATTTTTTAGTACAAGCAATGCCAGCTTGAATAGGAATGTTGGTATAGAGGTTATCAACATCCATTGAAAAGAAAAAGAAATCTGAAGGGATCCGCAAACTTTTAACAATCTGTACAAAATGGTATGTATCTTTGACATAGGCAGGGTGTTTGATAGATAGTGGAGTTAAAAACCATTCTAAGTATTCCGCAGTAAAATATGTCTCGCTTCCACAATCTGAGACAATTGGTCTCCCTGGGGGGATTTCAAATGGAACCGTCCATTTGTCAGGATTCTTGTGAATTTTGGGCAAAATATAAAAGAGCCTTTGTCTTGGTTGCACGTCCCCCCTCAAATATTGAACCTGTTTTGCATTTATAAATTTCTTCCTTTTCAATGAATCCAAAATCTTTTGTACCAAAGGTATTGTATCCATATAAATGGGCTTCTCTAATTTTTTATAATAAACTGTATCATTAAGTTGCCGTTCCACTTCAAATATATATTGTTCTCTACTCAAAATCACCACCACCGATCCCTTATCTGCTGGTTTTATCACAATATGTTTAGCCTTTTTTAATTCCTGTAATGCTTGCACCTCTTCCAATGGGATATTACATTTTTCCTGAATCAATTTATAATGTTTTTTGAAGGCTTCCAAATCTTTCTCAATCAAAGTTTTGATCTCCAGTGGCAGCTCATCTAAAAATGGTGACCAACATGAAGGTCCAACAAAAGGTAAAACATTATTTTTGTCAGAATTTCCATAATATGCTGCCAATTTAATTTTCCGGTGGTAAGTATGCATGTCAAATTCCAAATTAATTTTCTGACCCCTGCCAATGTCATAAGATGGTATAAAAGACAAACCTTTTTTCAACAAGTCATATTGTGGTTTGGAGAGATGAAAGTGTTTTGCCAATACCATCACCTCTGCATCCTGCGAAGATGTCCCCCTTTCCTGTCCCAGACTCAAGGGGCATGGAAGTTTAAATGTGACGCCCAGTGGTTGAGCATGGACGCTCCAGTCTCAGCAGTCCAATGTACATCATCCACCTCCGTGTGGAACTCAGTCTGTGGAAGAAGGGGAATAAAAGGAACATTCCGCCGTAAATAGTCATTCAGGCTCTTGAGGTTCTCCACTTCTTCCGCAGGTAGGGTTGATGAATAGTTCACCAGAGGAATCCAGATCTCTGCATACGGCAACCTACGCTTTGTGGACCTCAATGCTCCCTGTACATTCTTTACTGTAGTCTCAGCCTTGTTTGCTCTGCTATTTATGCCAAAGGCTAAGATCACCTTCTCCACCATAACTGCTGGTGGGATAGCCTTCTCCATGAGGGCTTGTGCATGACGAAAATGTCCGCCTGGAAAACTATCCACTTGTAGATCCTTATTGAGGAAGCCTGGAAAACTGCACAAGGTAGAATCGCCTATGATAAGCCACTTCTTTTCAATCACCAGATCCCAATCGGTAAGTTTTCTCTGAGTATTCGAATGTCTAAACACCGTAAACCTCTGTGGTTCTGGAGAAGCGAAGTACTCATAAGCAGTCTGAAGGTCCTCATCCCGGACATCTGTTTGATGCACCTGGGCCTGAACAGGAGTGTGTGGAGTGCGTACCGTCTTGGTAGCTCCCGTTCCTTGCACTTGTGTCGAAGAATGTAAAGGCTGAGGTTTAGGTTCTTCAACCTCTGACTCCTCCTCGGAATCTTCTGCGTCACTAAAAAGAGGAGCAAGATCCATCCACGTAGAAGTGTGGTCAGGTCGTCCCAAATCCCCTGTCTCCTCTGGCTCCGAATCCTCCAGAACTACCTCCGGCAGAGCGGGTATGGCAATCGGAGCAATCGTCCTCTTTCGGACCTGTCGTTGCTCTCGAGGAGGTTCTGTTCGCTCCAAACCCCGCTCCATCTCTTCATGTGGTTGGTCAATTCCAACCGGGTCCGTCATTGTAGCAACCGAACTCCTGGTCTTGGGTTTTGATTTGCGTGGACCCTTAGTCTGAACTGTGGCTGCCGTTGGTTGTGGGGCCTGGACTGTGGCCGCTGTTGTTTGTGGGGCCTGGACTGTGGTCGCCGTTGTTCGTGGAACCTGGATTGTGGTCGCCGTTGTTTGGGCTTCATTTGTGGTATCCCATCTGGCTGTGAGTAAAGCTTCAGTGTGATCCACCACATCCTGTGTCAGTCGAGAGAGATTTCTCTTAGCCCAACGAACGGCAACTTCAAAGGCTGTCTTCCAGTCTCTGGTGAGTAACTCCGACAACTCCTCCAGTAACTCCTCAATAGCCGTCTCATAATGTTCAGTAAGAATCAGGTAGGTATTATACCCCCAATTCTTAGCATTTCCAGAAATCAAATCCAAGGTCTGCTGTGTGGGTACTGCAGGCTTGATCATCCCCGACAGGATCCCTACCATCCTGGAAATCATCCGAGGTTCAGGCTTCCCTGGCTTCACTGCCACATTTTGAAGATGGTGCACCAGTTTGATCAAGGTGTGCAGTTTGCGCACCAATGTGCCCAATGTTGGATCTGCGGGTTGTCGCACCACCTCAGAATCTTCCGCCTGGGGTGAGAAGTACCTTCTTGCCGGTCTTGAAGGACCTTGACGAACCACATCAGCATAGGAGCGAAACCGGGGACCGGAATACCAAGCATTCCTAGGGGGAGGCACTGGCCGGTTAGGTGCTGGGTTAGGGCGCCCCCTTCTCCCGGAAGAGGAGCGTGGTGCGCGGTCCATCCACACCTGGAACGCTCCGTCATTCCGGTCCCATCGCTGTTGGGCAGCACGTCGCCCCCTCTGTCCACGACGCACTGTAACCCAACCCTCCATTGTTTTTTTAAAAATGTTTGTAAAATAAAAACACTTTCCTCCAAAATGGGAAAGGAAAAAAAACCAGTAGAAAGAATGTCCGTAGTTATGTGTTTTTTATTAAAAAATCCAAAAAAAATTAAAATCAAAAAACTATACAACAAAAGAAGGTGTGCCAAGTCACAACGTTTCGACCCCTCTGGGTCTTCCTCAGGTGAGGCACACAATAAAAAAAACTTTCAGCTGGCTTCTCTGATGGAGCTGTTGCCGCAATTGTAGCTCAAGAGCAAATGAGCTCTTTCAGCTACTCACCCCTTTATATACCCTCTGTGTTCGTCTTTTTTACTATCCAATCGCCTTTTTTAATTTACGTTCGCCTTTTTTGATTTTAAGTCACCTTTTAATTCCCAATCATTTTTTTCTTTTTTTTCATCATATTTTGACCCCAAAACGTCCAAATAAAATAAAATTAAATATAAATATATAAAAAACTTATAATTAGGGTTAGGGTTAGGACTAGACTTAGGGTTAGGGTTAAGGCTAAGCCTAAGGTTAGGGTTAGGGCTAGAACTAGGGTTAGGGTTAGGACTAAATCTAGGGTTAGGGTTAGGGCTAGGACTAAATCTAGGGTTAGGGTTAGGACTAAATCTAGGGTTAGGGTTAGGGCTAGGAT